>NW_024582056.1:23333902-23346402 GCF_017639235.1 Corvus kubaryi
TAAAGAAGACCTGTGTACAGTTCTGCTATATCCTAAAGGCAAGAAAAAATAAAAAAAAAAAAGTAAAAAATATATATATATACGCTGAATTGAAAACAGACTTTCAAATTACTATATCACTTGATCACTGCTTAGTGGCACTAGCGAATGACAAATATAGCTAAATACTTCCAAATGCACAGTAAAAAAATATCATGTCCGTATATCTCCCTGACAGGTCTTCATGCATTTCACATTTCAAAAGCATGACAGGGATCTTATTTCTAAGATAAATTCCCCTATCTACTTATTTCCTCGTGTATTTATTGTGGATCTAACCTTCTACTACAAGAAATAAATAAGCAGGTTAAGTAGATGCTATCTTTTAACAAATAGTTTCTTCAGACTGTATTACAACTTTATGAATGTAAAATAAATCCCTCATTTTTAAATCCACCAAGACGTACATTTAACAGCATTGCATCTATTGAACCTCAGTGTGTACTCTATTATTCACACACAATAAAAATGTTAAAATAACACTGAGAGTCTGTCTTTGAAGTGACAAAAGCCAGAAAAATAAGAATTAAAGGTGCAACTCCATCGCTAACTAAACACTGTGTGTGCCCTTGGTAGCAGTCCAAATAGGGTTTCTGACCTTTCTTAAGCTGTCTTTGTATCCCTTTTTTTTTTTTTTCCTTTTATTTTTTTTTATATTTTTCTCCTCTAATGGAAAAGGATAGTAAAAGATCAAAAGAGGCTTCAGAGATGGTAGTGATTTCTATCTGTCTCAGGTTCAGAGACAGTAGAGCTGCTTAGGGACTTCAATTTACATATTTTTGTAAATAAACAACTGTTAAATTCATCAGGAATTTTTTGTTTCTCAGTGTCTCCAGACTCAGAGAAGGAAAAGAATACCCAATACTGCTGCTTTTCCTGATGGCTTGCACCCACCTCCAGTCAGAAAAGGTCCTTTTAAGAATTTTTCTCAAAGAGAAGGTTGCAGTATCGCCAATTCTCACAAATTGGTTGGAAGTATCAGCAGCAGAATGTAATTTACAAGGAATATAACTAAAAGTATTTACAAGGAATATAACTAAAAGAGTTTTACAAGGAATTTTTTTTCCACAGTGTTCCTAGGTCATTCAACACACAGGACAGCCCTGCTCTACAAGCATCATTTGGTGGAGAAATCTTTCACCCTTTGGAATAATTCACACAGAAAGTTCTCTGATTTTTTTCTACTTCTGGATAATGAGTTACACACATGAGCTCCAGTTTAATTGTTATATCCCATGTTTCCCTATAGAGAGGAAGCAATAATGACTAAACAAATTAATTCCAAATTTGAAAAATACACTTTCTTATGATCCATCAATGGGGCCCAAGTTTCTGCTACTATTGATAAAATCACATCAGCAATCCTTTAGATGAACCAAAGGAGGAAATGGAGATTGTGCTAGATCTCAACAAAAGTTGGTGATGGCACAAGAATACTCATACATGCCATGTGAAACTCCTCTTTCTAGCTGAAAACATATACCACAGTTAGTTGCTTTTCTGTCCCTACATACATGCTCTCTCTATCTTCACTTATCTTTTCCTGATCCTGTGTTCAGTTATGTTTTTCTCCTCTCAGTGTCCATTTTTACCACTTTCCTTGCTGCTACTTAAAATGTCCTACACACAAATGCAATTCTCTATCCTTACTCTTAACCCATAATGTCCATACTGACAAATTTATAGTCAACCAACAAAGGGTATTTTAAAATGTAAGAAAAATTAAATTTCACTCAAAAATACATTGTATGGTTATAATTTGCATATAGGCAGCATATGTGCTCTTTCCTCTTCACAAGCCAAATTTTCCAGGTATGGTTACACAAGAACTGAGTACAATTGATGTTTCACAATTTCTGGATTGGAAACCACATATATCTTGGGCCCTGAAATCTGATGGAAAGCTGGATTTAGGGGATTTGAATAATTAAAAAATAAGGGGGGGGATAGGCAGGGAAGAGGTTTTAAAAATTTCATAGTGATTTTTTAGCACTGAATCCAGACACTTATTAATTCAAATATTACTATACAAAGTCTACGCAGAAGGCATTGATGATATAACTGTACTGATTACATCATATCTTCCTAATAAGCACCTACCAGAAATAAAAGCTGCCTAAATGATATGTAGAGAAAGGAAATATTCTTACCCTCAATAGTCTTGCACGTACTTAAGCAGACTGGTATAGCAGTGGGATGAAAAGCTGTGCAACATGTCAAAAGCAATACTGAACCATTTCTGTACCATTTCTGCAGGTTACTAAACTGGATTATGACATCAAATGGCAACTGAAAATTCAACAAGTGAATACACTTCTCTAAGTTCTAGAAGTTTGCATCATTTATCTGGCTTCGTTCTGGTGGCTCACAGCCTGCTGTCAAAATACATGCATGAATTTTAAAAAGTAATTTCACCACTGAACTGTACCTCTTGTTAAGCCTTTAGAAAAAATGAGTGCCAGTAAGTATCTAGCAAAGGACAGTTTGAAACATGCAGTTTTCCTCGGGAAAGAATACTTGCATGAAAGAATTGCATAGTGATGCCCTAAAAACAAATGCACCTTGGAAAACTGAGCAATGTGTGAGATGATGTATCACATCTGTGCAAAAAAAATCAACAAATTCAACCCAGTTGTTTGGATGGGTCTGAAAACTTGACTACATCACATTCTGGACAGCACTCAACATTTCTTCAGCTGCGAGGAAAAAAAAAGTGTTTTCAAAACTGCCATCACCTCAACTCTGAGTCTTAACAGAAGATTGTTCTAACTTGTGCATCAGCAATAGGTTACGTGCATCAATTTCTGACCTTTGCTTCAGCTTCGAAATATCAGCAATTTCAAATTTACCCATCCTAACACACTGGGCTGAATGCTTCATGTCACAGAAGTGACAAAATTGGCCCATTGCGTTCAATACTGCAGCAGAGCAGAGGAAAATGTAGGCCTGTAGCTACAGGTGGGTTAATAATTCCACGGGTGCTATACACATCAGAACAGCACAGATCTGATTCTTCAGTCTCTCTTCTGACTCTGCAGTACACTTTGAGGTGAAATGTAGTGAAAATTTAGTCCTGTTACTTTCTCAAGCATTTATGCCTCTGAAGAGAGTCAGTTTCTCTGTTGAGGTGGCAGCTACTATTTCTACATCACTGCTTTTCAGAATAGAAGCATAGCATAGATTTGTATCTTCCAAATTAAAAATTTTTAACATAATCTAGCATAAATGAAGTAGGATTAAAGGTTACTTTCTGAGAGGAAAACAGCCTGGCGAGCCAGCTGAAAGACATGATGCAACCACCAGACACAGCCTCATGATTCCCATTGTATTCATTAAGGCATAATGGAAAGTTTTAGGTTTATCATCTTCCAGAGTGTTATAATATTCTGTCAATTTTGTAACATTAATCTTCCTGCAGAGCTTTTTATAACATAGAATCACTTAAAATAGTGTCACAGCCTACTGTTTAATGCACATAAAGGTATGTTTCATTAACAGTACTCTACGAGTTTTTACTAGGACAAATATATAATGTAGAAAAAACTGAACATCTGTATATAATAGTAGTGATTCAAAAGCTTTTATCCCAATAAAATCTATAGTTTCATTTGAACACACTTTTTTTCTTCACCTAGAGGATGCTAGAACACAGTGATGGAACAGAAACCGTGGATTAACACAATCTAATGGAACGGTGCTATAAAATGGGCAATTTTTTGCAGTTCCATTACCTTTATCAGTTGTTCTCCATTAGAAATTTCTCAGTTGTTACTACAGTACATGTGACAATGTTTTTACCCAAGAAAAGCTTGGTCTACCCTAAAACTGTTCTGAATCTCTTTATCCAGATTCTGGAAAACCTCTGGAATTTGTATTTGATTCTGGGGGGAAGAAATTCTGGAGGATTTTGAATTCTGTATAAGGAGATAAATCACTTGGCCAAATGCTATACAGAGTATTTTACATAAACACAAGCAGCTCATGGCATTCAGGCAGATGAAGAATAGAAGGAAAAGAATTGTAAGTCAGTCTATGAATTACACTGCATGGGACTCATCCATATGTTTGTAAATACAGGTCTTTAATTTTTAAGAGCAATATACACTGCACTGGAGTTTAGTACATCCAATTCAAATCACAAAGATCTTCATGATCATAAACATAGGCTCTGCTATCAAATGTTTGCACAATTTTAAGGAAAGAGATGCAACTACCTTCTGATACCATATTTGTTCCTAATGTTACATCAAGATGCCATTTACATCCTCAGGACATTTCCAAAGATGGATGCAATTAAACTAAAACTTGTCTTTAGAAATATATTTTTATTTTAAGTTTATTAGACCCATTCCTGATCTTCTAGGATATTAGAAATCTCACTCAGTATCTTTTGAAAATAGAACAAAAATACATATAAACAAATATATTTGAACTCAAAACTATTGGGACCTTAAATGGTTGTTTCCTGTTTCTCAAAGAGAAAACAGTTCCTACACTCTACAAATGCTTTTGATACTTGCTGTCAGTTAGGGGTTTGGTTGGTTTTTTTTGGTGGTGGGGTGGGGGTGTTATTTTGGATATCTGGCAGGTGTCCACTGTAAGACTAGCAGCTTACAGCAGAATAGCAACATACAACAGTGACTTGTGTCGTTAGAATAAATAAATCCCAATAGCCAAAACAATCAACTCAGAGACTCACAGATGCTTGAAAAGGCATGGTACACATCAATTTTTAGCTAAATCTTATTGTCCTCTCTCAGACAGAACACCCACTCATGCAAGAGCTGACCTGTTATTCTAATGTGTATTTGCAGGAAATACTGTTAAGATTGAGTTTACTGTATATGAAGTGAATAGTTTTAGCCTTGAGCAGAGTTTCAGTTTTCCCATGGACATGTTCTCTTCAGGATGGAAATCTAACTAGGTCTAAGTCAAACTAGATTGAAAATTAATCAAATAAAATATTTCTAACAAAACCCCAAAACTCTACCACACATGAGTGGACAAAATAATTTCCTTTCTTTCAGGGTTCTAACTACTCCTATGTTCATGTGTATATAACTTTAAAACATAAATAAATTGCATCTTTGTATATTTAAGTGCAGAAGATCAGTGCTCTTTCCACGTTTGCAATCAGGTACTTTGGCAGTCCTCACATTTCTTATTTTTCTACCACATTAAAGTCTTCTATCCTTCTATCCAAAAAATACCCCAGCACATAAAGGCTAGAAACCAGCAGATGCTGATTCTTACTCTGACCTACAATTAATACCAACTTAATCAAAATATTTATTAAAAATATAAATTTTGTAGAGTCTTTCAAAAGTGATGAAAACTACCCTGTTGCTAACAAAACCAAGGAAACACAATGAGTTTAATTTAGGTCACCGTGACATCAGACAGGTTTATTTATTGCCAGCTTTGTTGCATCCAACAAAGCTTTAATCTGTGACATGCTGTAGCTTGTAAAACAGCAAAGTGGTATGGTATCAGAGAAACTACACCATGCCATACATTTCTAAAAACGTCTAGTGTCAAGCACGTTACATTCAGCAACATCATCAAGAAGAAAGGAAAGGGATTTTTGGGGGGGTGGTTTTTGTGTTTTCAGTTTACATTTACAGCTGAAACAGCCTTTGAAAATTCCTATGAAGACTTCACATACTGAGAGACAGCTGTTTTATGTAGTTGGAGATGATGAGAGTACAATGTTTTTATGAAGCTGAAAAATCAGGGCAGACCTTAGGTTTTACAAAGGGAAAGGGTGAGAATCAAGGCTTGGTTCTGTGAACCACAGAGTTCATCCAGTATCAGACAGATACACCTCGGAAGGACAGAGGGGTGAGAAAATCAGATATCAGCACATGAAGGACAAGGACTGTTTTGCTCGTTCAAGCCAGGGTTTCATGGGGGTATTATGGGAACAAAGGAATGCAGTTGGGCTTTGGGTACAAAACCCCCTCCAACTCCAGTCGTATTTAGACATTGATGGCCTTCCACTCCTTTTGGGAGCACCTTGGGGAGTTTTAAAGCCACTGCGAGCAGATTAACAGAGCCTACAATGGCCCACTGGCCGTGTGGCTGCTGGGAATGTGACTGAGAGTGAGGCTTCAACAACTGCCCTGCCTGCCTGAGAAGAAGGTTCCTTTTAATTTCAACCAAGTGCATATTGGGAAGTTTATGTATTTGTAGTTCAGCTACTTCTTAATTACATTTAACATATGCTACCATACTGCAGACTACTTAAAATATCACACTTTTTCAAATCCACATGCCAGTGATAGTTTGTATCTGTGGTTAATTTAACCCGAGTTCAGCTACCAATGCGCAAAGTTCACGTGCTTGAGAGAAGCCCAGATTTCCCTGTTTGCTCCTAAACCTTCCCAGCATGTTCTAGGTCTGATTAAGAGTCAGTTCCAGTGTAACCCTATGCTGCAATGCTGATGAACAAACAAATCATGACTTTAATTTTGACAACTGCACTTTAAAGGGTTTATTCTAAAAAAAAAAATAATAATAATACTGTTGCTAGCACAACTAATAAAAATTAATTTGCTATGGATGTGTGGTTAGTATAAATACTCTTTAAATGGAGTAGAAATAAGAGGAAATTTCTGCAGGGCTAGAATAAGGTATTTTTAAAAAAAAAAATTTAAATCAAACTGCTCAGACAAATAAGCATTTTACAGAAGAAAATTATTAAAACTCAGAATCAGTTTTTATTCAATTAGTGGTTGTTTTTAAAAAAATCTTTACTTTTTTATTTACACTTAAAAGAAATCATATTAAATAAAATAAACCCGTCATTTATTAAAAAAAAATCAACTAGAAAACAAAAATAAAATCCCCTAAGGGAAAAGTAAGACTTTATGCTGAAAATCACAAACTTGATAAAATAATAATAAAAAAAATGGCAATATGCCTTTTATTTCATCTCTGCAGTTGATAACACTACAAATTAGTTTTTACAAAGTTACTTATTTCAGTATTTTATTTAGACAAATATCTGTACGGTCTTACATAAGAATGACTGTTGGTTTGTGATTTTAATAGCTTCTCAGAATAAGAGTCCACAGTTGTCACAGCAGAGCAATACCAACTTATGGTATGATTTTACTGACATCAGTAAAATATCAGACAAACTCAGTTTGACTCAAATCAGCTATAAGCAGTATTTTTTTCCTAAACCTAATATTATTATAATGCGATTTTTCATTATTAGTCCAATTCAACTTGTATTGAAGTCAATGAGATTATACTGAGTTCTCTAAGTATTAGATCAGGCTCTACGATGATGCTGCAGCTACCACGAAACAAGTCTTGTCAAAAGGACTAAGATAAAGTACATCAAGCTTATATTGTTAATAAATTACTAGTTTATTAAAAACTGTGTTTCTAAATTCTCATTTACTTTTCATCTGTTTGTTTACTGTATCTCAGCTGGTATAATCAAAATAACTGTTCATTTTCATTTTACATGAGCTGTTTCAGTCACTTTCATTTTCATGGTTTTGTCCACTGGCATAATATTCACAACAATTTGCCAAAATTACTGGAAGATGCTTAAACTCAATTAAAATATATGCCTTATACTTCAAGCAAGGGGAAGACTGATACTGACCTGAAAATATTTTACCACACTTATACAAAATTTTCAGTTTAAGCATTGGCTCCAAGAGCCAGTGCCTCTTTGAGTATTGGCTTTGTAAGGTTCTCTTTTTATTTCCTTGTGATTTAGGAAAAATACCGTAGCACTCAGTTGGCAGAAAATACTGTATTAGATTGACTTAATACTATTTGTGATAACAGTGGAACCACAATACAGCGAGAGATGATGAGACTGATATAATTGTTTTAATATAACATGCAAAAATGTTGCACATGTGGAATAGGAGAACTGAGAGCAAAGAGGAATATTATATGTCTGAGAAAACAATGAAAATCCAGCTAAAATTCATGGTCTTTTTAATATCACACATTTTGCTAAAATGCCAAGTGATACTCAGAGCACTGTGGTGAGTCTTAAATCACATATATTCTGCTACTGTAAAAACTGCACATTCAAAAATAATTAAAGCCAATATGTCTAAACTACAACACACAAACTGATGTACAATCTCATTAAAAATATACTGAGATGTCTGTAGAAAGCATCCCAGGATTCAACAGGAAAAATATCTATTTGGGAGTATTATATAGTATTTATCACTATTTTAACATAATGCTTATCACTAATGTGCCAGCAGAAGCTTTCTTCTCAGAAGGTTAACTCTGAATTAAACAAAAATTAACACATGGAAAGTGTTTAATTGTTGTTCTTTCCTTATTTTTAAACAGAGGAGGTGCATAACATTACCAAGATATGCATGTATTTTTAATTAAGATTGTATCATTCAAGGTTGTGATTCCTAAGCCAATTTACTATTTCAAAAGGCAGTTCTCCTTCTAAATATAAACATAAGAGGATCAGAGCATTGTTGCACAAATCATTATGATTTTAACAGCTGTTCATTTATGGTCTCCATCATTTTGGAAACAATAGGAACATGAACAATTGACTTTATGTACAGAAATGTATTCTTCTGCCAGGTACATTCACCTAATCGGTCATGTTGCTGTTATGTCCTACCTCCTTATGACTTGGAGATTAATTTTCTTAAGATCCTTCCCATGAATTCTAAAGAAGGTTCATTACTATTTTTTAAATAATAGGTACTACCTACTTAAAAAAAGTAAAAATATGTGCCACAGAAATTACAAGAACTCTGAAGTTTAAGATGTAAATAAGCATTTCCATTGTGCATGGTTTCATACTAAATCTTCAGATTGAGAAAACAGTAGATTTTCAGTACAGCAGATTACCTTTATTAAACTACATTTCAGATGTATTTCAATCATATTTTATTACCCTTTAAAATTAAATGAAATCAGAAGATTTAGGAGATTAAATGCCATTAAAAAGGATTAGGCTATCGTCCCTATTATAGTGTAGTAGTATTTCTACATTTTCTTTTCAGTTTGATCATACCAAAATATGCCCCTACCAACAACAAAAAAGTATTTGCTAAGTTTAGGTCACGGAGTGCCTATTTACTACAAAATAACTCAGAAACCACTCTTGAATAATAATTTCTATGATACAAATACTGTAGAGCTCACCATATTTGATCTAAGTAGGTGATCTTACTTGATCTAAGCAGGATATTTTCCCACGTCAGGTCTGGTCTGCTGAACAATCAGGCAAATGACAGTTCTATACCAGTGATAAACCATTACCTGTCCCTTAAAATTTCTGAAAGAAACAGATCTTTCTCAAACTTCGTGGCACTGAAACTAATGCAAACACCCAGAACAGGATCTTCTTTCACTCTATGTAACTGCTGTCTTTATCAATTAATCTGATTATTTCTCTGTTCAAGAAGCCTGCACAGCTATTGCTAATAAAATACCAAATTTTCACAATGGATTTTGAAGGGCTCTTATTTCTAGACCTTTTTCCAAGCTGTGAGGCTGAGGGTGCTAAACATGCTTGCTCTTCACATACTTATCCCAGGGTGTTGTCTGCTCTTTTAGCTGGAAGCAAACCTCTAGTAAATTCCTATTTATCTCCTTGCCAATCAAGAAGTGAATGACTGACAGTAACAGAGCCTTATCTACGACTCCTGTCTGTGGTGCATTCTGCTAAATGATGTCATCGCTCTAGCAAGAGAAAATAAGCAGATTATTACAGTGACTAGAAGCAAACTAAACATTTGGATTTTTGCATGGACAGATTTACACACTGTCTGTCAGATAAAGCACAGTTTGCCTGCTGCTTACACAACAAGAATGTGCCTGACAGCTTCTTCCCAGCTTTAGTATATGATTACATAAATAGGCCATTCCCCACCATTCCTAAAGACTGACAGTCTGTCTTAGTTTAAAGAGCAATTTCTGACTATCAGCCTTTCTGTCTTGCACACAAGGCTGATTATCATCAAGGCACTTCCTGGAGGTCCAATCAGTTGTTTTTCTCCTGAACTCAGGACATTACAAAACTTGTAGCCACAAAAATATTAAGAAAATGAAAAATTCTTCTGTAAAAATTTACAAGCAGCAAGTCAAAACTTACATTCCTCATCACACTGAAAACTGTTCCTGACTTCTAGGAGCATTTAGAGGAAGGTTTTAGGTGACCACTTTTTTCATTTTCAAAATTACCACATTTGGGGGAAAAAAAAATCTTAAAAAAGACAAAGTAAAACAAAACAAACTGAAAAACAAAGAACAAAAACCCACCTACCCACAAGTAACAGGTAACTACTCCCCTTCACCATATCAAAAAAAAACAAAAACAAAACCAAAAAAAGGCACCCTTTCCATAAGTGTGTCTCAGGAATTCATAAAGCAGCTTTGTTGTCCAAGTCTGCAGTGGCCCTTCCCAATTTAACTTCAAAACTGTCATAGAAAGGATCTTCATAACCTTTTGTTTGTTTTTGCATTAGCTGTGCAACTGTTAGTCTTTTTTAATAATTCTGCTTTTCCAAATCATGCCTCAATAAAACTACGCTTTAAATTAGATGCATTTTACTGTTGCTGTTGACTCAAATATTTTTAAGGCATGAGCATGTAAAAGACATGCCATTTTTCACAGCTAAATGTATGCAGGTGTTAATGAACTTATTTAAAAAATGGTTCTGAGCACCGAAAAGGGTAAACACATAATAACTCTGCTGTTTACAATGGTAAACAATTGCAAGTCATAACCACAATATTGTTCCTAGTTATTTCAGCTATAACTTGCAAGGCTTCATAGCCAGACAAACCAGATGAAATATGTTGCTGCAGGTCTGCTCTGATGGATCCCTCTGAAATATCCACATTATTGCTTTTATTTTATTATGTACCACACTTCATAACTGTACACAGCAGACTACAATAAAAACTGCACTACACTCCTTCAAGTACTTATTAAATAGGTCAAAAAGTTACCATAACAAATAACTTGCTCTACTCAGAGTCCATTAATAACACATCTTGTTGGGATTCTAAAACAAATGGGAAAAAAAGAACATGAAGAAGTGTCTGTTATTTGATGCTGCTGCCTAACAGTTTGTACTTAAAATACAGGGTATTATTTGTCACAGCATTACTCAGTCACTGCTGTTTAAAATATCAGCATTGACACAAGATGGGATATTGTACTACACACAGGTTTGGGGAAAGGGCAGGAAAAAATTCTGATCCTACAGGTAAGGCCATCTTATTTGCATAGATAAGAAATGCCACAAAGCCTAGTGCTTCCCTAAGGATAGGAGCCATGACATCCAGGATTGTGTTTTACCTGCACAAAATATTTTCCCCTTCACAGTAGTTTTCTCAAAATATTAATTCCTCAGTCTAGGCAGAAGACTGGAGAGGAGCAAACCAGCAGACCCTGGCAGCAGACAGTCATGTGGGAGAGCTGGACATGCACAGGAGGCTGCGTCAAGGCATGGGAGCTGCCACACACCGAGGCCACAGAGGGGCAGGAGGAGGTGATGGCCAGATGAACGGAGGGAATCGGGGAGGCTACAGAGAAACAAGATCCCTGAGGTACATGGAAACACAGAGGGGATTGAAAGAAAGGAAGGAAAGCCTTGTGAACCTGAACACAAAGTGGTTTGGGGAGCCCTCATGGGGCATGGCTGATGTACTCCTGGCACGTAACGGGTGCACATTGACATCTGGAGCACTGAAGCAAGCCAGGGAACAGGCGAGAGAGTTGCTGCAGTTAAGATGTGTGGATATGAAGGCAGTAATCCAAATATTATTGGGGAAGTTGGAGAGGCAAAGATGGATCAAGACAGTGCTGAAGAAAAGGCAATAAGCAGACTTACAGACAGTTGAGAAGGAGAGTTCTTGGTAAGGGAAAGATGTACAGGCTATGGGCAGAAGAGACAAATGGAATGCTTGGATAAGTGAGGAAAAAGACAGAGCTATGCTTGAAGATGCCATTCATGCTTAAATGGTCCCAGTCTGTGCTACATAAAAGACTCTTGCAGAAGAAAAAAATGCACATAATGGTGCCAAAAAACAGGCACATCAATACAAACAGAACTTAAAATGTGAAGTGTATATAGCAGAAATCACTTGGTCAAACTGATTTAACTGAAAGAAACTGAAGCCCTTGATGATCTCACAATTTTAGCTTTGCTAACTTGTGGAGTAAAGTCTACATGCTGTGTTATTTGAAAGTTTAATTTTGAAAGAAGAGAGAAAAAAGAAGGAGAGGGAAGAAGGAGAAAGAAAATGAAAAGAAAATGAAAAGAAAAAGAAAAAGAAACGAAAAAGAAAAAGAAAAAGAAAAGAAAAGAAAAGAAAAGAAAAGAAAAGAAAAAAAAGAAAATGAGAAGAGTAGAGAAGAGAAAGAAAAGAGAAAAGAAAAAAGAAAAAAGAAAAAAAGAAAAGAAAAAAGAAAAAAAGAAAAGAAAAAAGAAAAA
>NW_024582056.1:23348902-23383902 GCF_017639235.1 Corvus kubaryi
AGCTGGAGTGGTAGTTTGTCTTTTCTAGATATCAGGCATTATAAGAGCATGAGCCACCCACATTTGCTTCAATATGAGACTTTCAGTTATCTCTCTGCAGTTCAATGGGAGTATTGCTGCAAGCAAGTTACCTTCATTTTAAAGTGCTGACTTATCAATACTTCAAAAAAACCCAGTAGGATTATTACTATCTCAGTTATTTGATTGTGAATTTCACACTTAGAATATCAAGCACTGGTTTCTGTTTGAGTTTTAGTAGTAGCTTTATAGACATCTACTTATCTCCAATTACAAATCAAGCTGATTTTAGTAAGAGCATTATTTGCCTGAAGTGAAGAATGTAAATGCAAGCACATGTGTTTGGCCTCCATTTGGGCACTAATTTATCTCACCACAGTTGAAATAAGAAAAAAACCACCACCAGTAACATTAAAACTGATTGTCATGTGCTGATTTTAGTATGCAACAGGGCAGCAATGATGCAAGTACTTAGCTACAAGACACCACGTAGTTCTCCTCTGCAGTCTGCAGAACAAGCCTCCTACTGTGGCAATGCCTGTATTGTAAGCTTTGGGAGGTGAGCAAGCAATGTACACTAGGTACTGCTGGGGTAGAGAATACACTCTGACCCATATAATAAAATTCCTAAGATCAAATTTCTAACGAAACAATCTCCACTCTCTGGGAAATTAAGCAATTCTGAATCCTCCATGTGTATCAACCAACTGTCCTTGCCAGCTAAGAGCAATGGCTGTGGGAGAAGTGATTGAATGTTCTTTATCTCTTGGAATAAAGTATCTGTTTCAGAATAACTTTACAACTGCATGTATCCCAATGTCTTTACACTTGCTTTCTACCACAGTGACCTGAAATTTCCAAGAACCACAGCTGGATACAGAGTAAGAACTTGGGTGCATTCATCTTCCGGTTCTATTTCAATCTCTCTGTTGTATTCTTGTAATAAAAAAGAAGCATAAAGTACTGCTTTTAATCACAAAATCATGAAAAGCAGCCCCCCACAAAGACCAATCGGTGTGTTGCAGCATCACTACCAACTCCACTGCAAAGGCTGTTACGAAGATTAGAGCACCTGATATGCTGTGGCTCTAACAACCTCCATCCATCCAATTCTTCTGCAAACAGATGGCAGCTTCATATTTTGCCCTCCTGGATTCAGGAAGTAAAGCTTAAAAAAACCCAGCCCTTACTTCTCTCACTTAAATGTGTCAGAGAGCACTGCTGCCCCTAGAATCTGGCCTGAAATCGAGATGCCCTGTTGCTTGAAGACAAAGCCAGTGTACTAACTGTGTCCAGTAAGTTAAGGAATAAGCTAACCTAAACCAACACTGTTACTTATAAAAGACGCTTTCATTTTTATAGGAATTCTTCCTCCAAAGAATGGACTACATCAGGCCCTGCATATCTTACAACATCTCTAATGTTGACTTCCAAAGCTAACACGGCTACAGGTTAAAAAACCATTTTATTGCATCTCTTTGAGAAAATTCAGCAAATATTTCTTCCTGTGAAATCACAGCTCAGATGCAAAAAATAAAAACGCCAAAATCAGAGTAATTTTTCAACTGTACACAATGCATAAGCTCAGACACTATGCTGCATAAGACACAGCAAAAGTACAGTGGTTTCCATTCTTTTACAAATGTTCAAGTTTAAAAAAGTTCAAGTCCTTTTCTTAAAATTCAAAAACCATCAATACATTATCCCTTCTCAACTTTTCATAACAATGACCCACCATGACAATTATGTTCCAGAAACCAAAATAAAACTTTAGAGCAAAAGGGTAGCATGACGCTGGAGAAGATACATTGTATACTGCAAAGAGATGAACAACTCTGTGGAACATATTTCCACATGCATACTCTCAAATTAACTTTTTTCCTCCAGCAGTTCTTCCTATATAGATTAAGACAGAGTACCGAAAGGAAATCAGTGAATGGCCACACAGAAAACTTGCTCCTTTGCCCCCAGATAGCAAAAATAAGCAACTTGTGCTACTCTATTTATAGTTTTTGTATTTTCCTGCATAAAACCCATAAACAAAGAACATGAACCCCATAGGTAACCAAAGCTAAACTAAATGCAGGAGGATCTTGCAGGCAGAAGCAAACCATTAGAGACAAGAGGTTTGTCTGGTAGAGATGACTTGCAACGTCCTCTCACACTAGATGCACTTAATTGATGCCGAATTGTAAGTTTGGGGTTTGTATTCTGTTTGTTGGGGTTTATTTCCTCCTGGGTTATAGGTTCTGTATGTGAAAGTATAATATTGACAGCTGTTCAGATTGGTGAGCGAGAATTATCTGTGACGGCCCAAAAAACCCCAAAGACAGAAAAAACATGTATCTTCATATTGGCCAAAATCTGGCCACAATGTAGACTTAAAAAATTGTAAGAATTGTCTTTTCCAAACCACAGATGGAGATGACATAATTAAAGTAGCTAGCTAACTAGAATCAACCCATGAAGTTGCACTGTAACTTCTTTTTATCTTGCATGCATAAATTCATATTAAAAGCTACATTACATCAAGCTATAATATTTGAAATAGCAGCATAAGGTATACTGTTATTGTTATACAAAGTAACATGAAAACATGTTAATTAGGATTTAAGAAGCTACATCAGAAAATAATATTTTATTGAAAACATTCTATATGAAAGTCATTAAGTAGACCTATTTTGGCCAAGCTGACCACAGAGTTTGAATACCTTGCTGGGTACTATTTATTTTAAATATAACCAAAAGGGTATAATGTTACTTACAAAGTGATCTTACTAAGAAAAAAACCCTAAAAATATATAGTGCAGTATCACATAGCATCATCAAAAATAAGCTTATTAAAATTGGACTATTACAGACAAGGTACTATATAGAGCAGCCTGTGAGAAGAACAAATAGAAAAAAGAATCAAATATCAGTTAAAATATTGGATGACTG
The DNA here is from genome assembly GCF_017639235.1 of Corvus kubaryi. Taxonomy (NCBI): domain Eukaryota; kingdom Metazoa; phylum Chordata; class Aves; order Passeriformes; family Corvidae; genus Corvus; species Corvus kubaryi. The sequence goes on from NW_024582056.1 coordinate 23,351,861, forward strand.
TAAGGTGACAAGGCTTTGAAGCTTTTGAATGACTAACAGGTGTACTAACTACTTTCATATATGTGGCAATCCCGAGAATTTTATTACTCCAGTTTGAAAACAATATTGTTATGGACATGGTACTGTTGTTTTATATGATCACTAGCAGTTGTTAAGGATAGCTGACCATAAAAATAATTCATTCATCATATTTTTTGAGGAGCAAGTAAAAAAGGATTGTGCTCACGTCTATCTGAAATCAAGGCAATTTCCAAAAAATATTAGAAATGTGGATGGTTTAAGCAAGTGTGGAATTTCACAAACCTGGCCAAAACACAGCAGAGAAGACCAACACAGAAAGCAACCACTCAAAATGTGAAACCAGAAAGTCTGCAGTAAACACAGCCAGAGGGGGCTTGGTATGTCCAATCCAAACATTGATCTAAGCCAAAGGTTAGGAACAACAATAGGACAATGCACAGTCATGCACACAATCTATGTGCTCCACCCAGTTTTTGCTCAGATGACAGAGCAAAACCCAACAGAACAACTGATGAAGCTACTTGGTTTTGTTCATGTCCCTGAAACAAAAACATCTGGGAGAGAAAGTCTAAGCAGCAGTGTTGTCACTTGGCTAGCAATGAGAAGCTCCTGCTTGATAACAGCTTTAGTCTTGTCACTGACAATCACCTATTAATGATGTCTTTTAAAATTCACCTAGGGAGACTGATACAAAATCCAAAAAGAGATTTGGAATACAGCTGTCATAACAATATGAGTGAAACAAGTGAGCAAACTCTTTATTTCAAGAAACTGGTTATTGCAAATGTGAAGCTGAGTGGGAGAAGCTACCTTTACTTCATCTCTCACAAATGAGCAGGAAAATGTTCCCTGCACACATACTCCTGGGCCAAGGGATAAGTTGGTAAATCAGCTAAAAATTCCTGAAATTCTCACCTGCTTAGAAGTACTACTAGACATTTTAGCAACAGGTAACTACAAGTCAGATCAAATCACTAAGTAATTAAATACTAATACAAGAGGAATTAATTACATTGATTAAGCCAGTATTTCTACTTTACTAAACAACTACCAGCAGATTTTTTATTAACAGATTAGGATTTGACTTTATTAATAATAAATTATTACTTTATCAGCAGCAAAGCTACAAAAAGCACTCAGTGTTTTCAATATAAAAAATCCCATTCACTATCAAAAGGGTTCATACAATCTTAAAAACAAAGCAAAGCTTTGAATTGGCAACAACTTTAACTATTAGAAGCTCTGATTACAATGGCATAAACACTTATTGCTGTCCAATAACTAGACAAATTAAATATCTTCAAAATTATGGTTTTCATATCAGGTTTTAAATTTGCATGTGGTATCTCCAAAAGATGAGGTATCTCCAAAAGACAATGCTTTGGTAGTAAGCTACATTCTAGCAAAGTGGTTTCTGAACGGCTGTACTATCATTTTGTGAAAATTGAGCAAGTAAATAATATTTTTTCAAACTTATTCTAGGTATTATATGATCAGTCCCATGATATTGCTAGAATACATCACTAATACGAAGGGAATAAAGAGTAGAACAAGAAACAATAGTTTGCATCAACATTGAAATAATGTACTTTGACCACAAAACTAAAAGATCAGCCCTTCTAGCAGATTTTAACCTTAAGTTGTCCCAATTCATTATTCCATGATAACCACAATGGCGTTTGTTGATTTACATTTCTGATTCTGAACTATTTTCTGATATGTGACTGCATTTTCTGTAATTTCTTAATTGCTTTAACTAATACAACTGATGCAATTATAATGATTGCTCAGTCTCTGTATTAGCTAGGAAATGCAGGTTCAAAGAAAATGGAAAAAACTAGGAAAAATCTTTAGTTATATTAGTTAACCCTTGCATGTTTCACAATGGGCCCACACAATCATAACCGTTTATATAAGCATTCACTGACTGCTGGTACAACAATTATTCACAAGCTGATGGAAGTTCCTGCCCAAATTCAATAATGTCTGAATCAAACAAAGGTTAAGATGAAGGTTTATTTCTTTAGTATTAAAGAATCCTCACCACCCACAACAGCACATATAGAAAATAAATTTTGCTCCCTTGGGCACAAATACCTCTGCTCAATGAACAATGGCTTTCACTCTGCTAATTGGAGAACGGAGAGGTAAAGGTCATGTGTAAAAACAATAGGGGATATAAAAATAATGCAAACTAAGGAAATTACAGCATTTTCCAATTGTCAGCGTGACAGCTACCAGTGAGAAATAAGGACATCAGATACATGTGCCCTACTGTGCAAGGCTGGGTAACAAGACAGTCTCCACTCCAGTATGCTGGCAGTATGTAAACATCTTCCCTTTCTAGGGACAACGGGCTATGCCCCAACAAAAGTAATAATCTTCTCTAGAATTACATTGACCTGGAATTCAGCTAATAATTTCAATAGGAGGAAATAGGAAAAGAGAGAAAAGGATGAAAAAAAGAAAAAAAAAAAAGGCTCAGAATTAGGTCATGGAAGTGTAATGGTTTGAACCATTCTTCTGTTCTGAGCAAATGAATTTTAATGTTCTTGTACATATTTAAGCATTGCCTTGTTAAGCAGTTTGGTTGGGTGAAAAATAAGAGCAGGGGTTAGAGCAGCATTGTGCACCTAACTTGTTTTCCATTGACGAGAATAGACAAACGCAAATTATAGCAAAACATTCAGGAAAAAAAGTACATGCAGGCAAACTATCATTTAACTTTTTGAAAAATCTTAATGTCTATAGTTGTGTCCTTTTCTTAATTTAAATGACAGATGCAGATGTTGCTCCTAGTAGTTAGCACTCATATTAATTTATTTTTAAGTGTTTGTACACAGGTTTCAGAGCACATTAAGAGAAGCCACATTTTCAAATTAAATTATAGTAAGGAGTTTTTAATCAAGTTTCCTTCGTCCTCCCATTCTTTTTCCTTGCATCTATTTTAAATAGTTGCCTTGAAAATGCATATACCTCTGAAAAGCTCTAGATAACGATTTTTTTCAGACTTCCGAAGGGTTGTCATGTTTCAGCTCTTTTCCCCCTACTTACTTGTCCAGTCTTCAGTGTTCTAAGACATGCACTTAAAGGATAATAAAAGAAGACCACATTATGTGTCAAATTAAATGTTGTTGATACTTGCTTTAAGTGTACATGCACTGACATTCTGTTATGGATCAGCTGCTGGACAATAATCCTTGCACATTCCCTGCCTGACAGATTGTTCTGTATTTTGTTTGAGATGCTCTAATGTTTCTGACGACCCATACAAGGCCACACATTTCAGCAAATTTTCCAAATTAATACTGAGACCAGTTTACAATGTTTTCTTCAGTAGCGCTCAGTCTTACTGATTGTGTCCTAAATAATAAACCATGGCCTCAGGCAGTTTTTCTCAGAATGTTTATGATGAGAACTCATTCATCTAAATCTACTGGCCAGTGGAATAAAATAAATCAAGAATTTCCCAAAATATAACAATATTTGTGTTCTCTAGATAATTGATGACTGCAGCTGCACTAATTAAAACCCATGTGAGTTTCATTAATCTTGGTCACTGGAACCAATTGCTGCACACCACACCCTGATCACTGCACATCGCCCTTGTGTCACATTCAGGTGAGGCTTGACTTTTAGTTAGAATCTCACTGTATCATTGTATCTTTTAAATCTGAACTATCATATCATGCATACACCTACTGTGCAGCTATGTGACAATTCAAAACAGGTAAGCTCAATAATAAATTAAAAATTTTACTTCAGACTAAATTATTTTCAGTAAGATGGTTGTCAATACTCTGCCACCCCAAAGAGGGCAGTGAGGTATGGAGAAGGGCAAAGACTATCTGTAATAAAAAAAGTCTCTAATCAGAGGAAAAAGAAATAAAATTAAATGTTCCTCAATGTTACTACAGTGGTATTTTGTTTGCATATGACACTTTACTGGAAATCAAAACTGCACCCTCACTACAGTATTTCTAGGTAATAGGTGTATTGTACATATATTTTTCTGTATCAGAGAACATTTTTATAGCTGTAGATATGCTTTGCTTGTTAAAGAAAAAGAAATGTGTCAAAAACTTGTGGTTCAGATAAATATCTACAGAAATAGCTATAACTAATGTTAATAACTAAGCTGCCTTGCAGATCATAAATACTAGGAAATATAAATAACTCCTAGAGACAACTGCACAATCTATATTTGAGGAAAGGCAACATTTGAGTAATCAATCACATGAAGCCAACACTGTCATAAGCTGAGTTTATGAAAATACTTGTAAACATTTATTAAATGTAAATCCCTCTTCAAAATGTGTGTTATCGGAGATCCCCATTTTTTCATGCAATTTGGAGTATGTAATATACAGCAGCTGATGAATATACAAGAGCCTTGTTGCAGGAGCTGCTTCCTGTTGGTCTTTCAAAGTGCTGGCAGTGATACAATTTCTTTCAAACTAATGTCATATAGAACATGTTCTAGAGAATAACCGATACAATTTAAAATCTGGCTGTATCATCCTTACCAAACAAAATAATTCTTGCTATTAACACTGCTTCTTTTTCAAGATTAAGGAGTACATTTTGCTTTCGCTTGCTGATTGAAGTCAAGGGAATAATTAATAACTCATGTAACTGGGAACAAGTTTTGGACCATTATGTACAGGCTTATTTTTAAACCGTAATAAAGCTTTTGTCAAAATAACTTAAGAGCTGGCAGGCAAAGTTAATAAATGCTGCACTGCAAAATGCTTCCAACAGGAAAGCTTCGTGCTGCCCCTTTGGAAAGTTCTTCTTATGTATGGGAAGGAAATGTTGCAAATCTCTCCAAAAAATGCTGCTGTTTGCTCACGCCTGTGTCCTTGGGCATACATGGTTAGCTCCTCTCTACTTTTTCTACTTTCTTTCAGCCTTTAAGGGATTAGTCAGGCTCTGGCCAGCCCCCCACAGCTCTGAGCGCAGCAATAATTTCTCCTATTGACAGCTATTCAGCACACTCAGACCTAATGCCCACAGACCAGTTTATCTGCTTGAAGAATTAGCTCCCCCCAAAACTTCTCCAAGAATTAAACATAAACTAGGCAGGGACGGGTTCCCAAAATGAGAGACAGTAATGCCATCAGGCATTATGGATGTCATACACAACAGCATTTGAAGGTCTGAGAAATAATGTGGAAACGATGCTACAGAACAACAAAACAAATCAATTTCTTCTGACTGCAACAGAGTTACATCTCGGTGGAGACTCATGACCCAGAGAGTCCCCACTGTTTGTAGGCCATACACAACCCACAAGGACAACCCAAGAAGCTACAAGCCTCTTTCGAACATCATCTTCTCCCAAGAGGAAGTTCAGCAACCCATACACAAGGACTCAATGCCACAATACATGAATTATGTTCCTAGGGTCAGTCCTAGCCTGGTCTTCATCTTTCTTGGTATACCCAGTATTCCTCCCACTATAAAAGTGCAGAAGCCCTTACCAGAAAGTAACCACAAATCACTGATGTTATAAGAGGATGTGTGGCACCCAAAGAAAAGACAGAAGCTAAGTACAGGTTTGGGGCACTGTTCAAATCACAACATCAAGCTTTTCCATACTTTTTCTGGTGAAACAGCTTAACCAAGTAACTTCTTAATCAGAGCTCTTATTCTCATGGGGATTTCATTATCCTTATAACAAAACATGCAATGACATAGAATGAAAATACAAAATAAAATCAGAAATAGCCTCAGCAAATGTATGTATTGCAAAAGGTAATAAGAAAATTGATCATTACTGCCACAGGATATTCCCGTCCCCTCTTTTTAAGCATGGCCATCTTACTCTGTTGCTGATAATAAAATCACAGACATTTTAGAACAATGCAATAAGCACATGTTGTCATACAGCTCTAGTGCCAGCTCTGCTCACAAAGTGCAGGTGAAAAAACTTCACATATTGCAAGGGTTCAGAGGTAGGATGGGGCAAGTTGTTCTCAAGTAGGAACAGACTTCCTAGTGGAGGTCAATCAAACATGTTCTGAAGTGATTTTCTGAATGGACTTAACAGACTTTCCATCTGCCAATTTTGGTCCTCAATGGGCTGTGTTAATATATTAAAAGCCAAAGTCTGAAATGCCTTGGAAAAGGAAAAAAACAAACCAACCAAAGTCTTGATCAAAAAGGATGTATGACTCACTCTGCAATAGGAACACTATTTTTCTGTCTCTTATAAGACATAAGCGTTTGAATTGATTTCAGTCAAAGTGCTAGCACAGACCAAGCCCGAAATATTTCAGTACACAAAGAAAAGTTTTTTGACATTTTTTGAATTAATGAAAAAAAAAGGCCACAAGTGAAAGTATTTTGCAGTTGTTACTGAAGTATTCCTCTCGCTGTCCCCACACGTTCATTAAATTGACCATTAATGAAAATGAATACTGAACTCTTACACTGAGTTTTAATTTTCCTTAATTCTCCTCTATTCTATTGGAAATTCACATATTCCCACCCTTAAACAAGTACCCAGTTTTCAAACGCTTCTAAGCTGTCAGTGTCAGTACCTGACAAGCTGTCTTTGTTCCAACTGTACATACCTAAATAAATATTTCTTTTCCATTTATCAAACACATTGCAGTTGTAACTGTCTCTACTGAGCACAACTTCTGTTACCCAGAAATGAACAAAAGTAGAAAGGGAGGTTTCAACAATGCTTTCTCAGTAAATTGTGCTTAGTGTGTGTTTGGCTGCATCTAAAGCTGAGTTATACTTTGACTTTACTTTTGTCAACCACATGGCAACCACAAATGTCAGCAAAAAACCATTTTGATGTTACGTTGTTTCATAAGTCTCTTGAACACTGAATATTTCTGATATCTGTATCTCAGACTACTTTTTCATATGGCTATCCGTTCGTGTTTTCTTAAGGGAAAACTTCATTTTCCACCCTGTCCATATTTTCTCTTACCTCTGGGTCACTTCACATTGTTTCTTTACCCATTCATGACTGCAAAACCTACAAATTTAGTATAATCAGATTCATTTGCTGTTCACTGGTTTTAATTTCCATTATACACAGTGCCTGTAAATTTGTCTCATAAGCAGCTCGCATAATTTTACTAAGTTAAGCTCACCTGTCAGCATCTTTTTTTCCATTATGAATATTGGTATCATTAAGTACTGCCTCTTGCTGTCAATCTTCATTTACTTTCTATTCCATGACTTCGAGAGGGTAATTCCTCTGGCTCAACGTCACATAACTTATTTTCTTGAACTACTTTTGATGAATGTTTTTGGACTCACTTGTTTTCTAAGACACCAACCCTTTCTTTCCACAAACCCCAAACAGAAGAATTATATTTTGGTGAAGAAACAACAGGCTGCAGCTTTGGGTCACCTGTATAAACATGCTTGAAATTCTACTTAGTGGGCACTTCACTCTCATTGCAATCACTACGGGGCATCTGGCAATGTCTGCAGCAAATGGCCAAGTATTTTCTTGTGTTGAGTTCAGTCACATGCATTGCACAATCCACTTCTGAAATTCATGCTTTATTTCCACTGCTTCTACAGGTAGGCCATTCCAAAGTCTCACTCTTCCAAATACCTATAAATCTTTCTTCCATTTTCAGTGTCTTTCTTCATGGCCACTTTTTTTTGTTCCCAACTTATCCATCTTCCAAGAGTAACACAAAAATATGTCATCTTCATTTTCAGTCGTATTCTTGTAACCTTTTCTCTTAGGAGACCTCTGTTCACATCTTCTGCTTCACCCAGAACTGAAAACACTATTCTATATGTTTCTATACATTTCACTTAGCCAGATTTCAATGGTATTAATAATTCCACATCCTTTTGCTGCAATTTTTGTTGGTTCACCCTAAATCTGTCATTACTCATTTTCTTATACCTGAAGATCACATGAAGCTTTTAGTCTGGTGATCAAAATAATCATATCATTTTACACTTACTTCCAATGAATAAGCCTTTGACATTATAGTGAAAATGATACTAATCACTATTTGCATGATCTTGCTGCTCCTATTAGATCTCATCCCATTACTGTTATTCCTATTGTAAAAGCCATCCAGCTTTTACCATCTGAAAATCTGTTTTGTACTTTACAATACCCCTGTAGGTCATGTTACTAACAAATTCCAAAGGACTATTCCTGCAATTTACTGGAAAAAATAAGTAAAAGTGCTACTAAAATAATTCTTTGTGGAATTTCACCTCTACCTTTTGTCTCCACTTCTTTTTAATGATAACCTTTTGTTATAATCCCTTTAACTAAAGCTTTACCATCTCAGAGCTGTTGTACTAATCTCTAACTGAGCCAATTGTCAAGCGGAACCCTGTTTGATGTTTATTCAAAATCGATCCACAAAAATTTGCTTGGTCAAGAGAAAGAGGTATCAAACAAGCCTTCTACAGACAGGTATCACAGCAGATGGGAAAGATCTGCCTTTGGTAATCCCACCCTGTATATTGGTAACATTGCTGTACTTAAATCATTGTTTCTGTGATACTTGTGCTGAATCTCTGTCCACAGTTTAGACATAACTGCTAATCTCTTCCTTTTTCTCTTCTATATTGCTACAGAAATTACTATTTCTATCCAAACTCCTGCAAGGAGTGTAAGAATTCAGCCATCCTTCTCTCATGCCTTGCTCCCTGCATGCACAGGGAGTAGATGCAGTAGGGATGCAGTAGGAATTCAGATGGGCATCAGCACTGGTGCAAGGTGGCAGGTGGGTACTCTGCAACCAAGCAGCTTCATTGCCACAGTGGAAGCAACACTACAGTGAGGAAGAGGACTAACACAGCTGCTCTCTGGCAAAGTTCCTCAGCTCGCAGCGGAGGGGTAGGAGATAACAGTAGAAATAACTGGTATTCATTATGCACGAGGAGCAAAGGGATGCCCTCATAGCTCGCTGGTGAGACAGGCAAATACTTCAATACAGCACCACAGAATAAAAAACATGCAAGAAAAGCTCTCACTCTTGAATGCCCTTTGGGAAGAACTTCTGGCGCCTTTCATGGGATCTGAGGATCTGTTAGGCTCTACACTGCCAAAGCATCTGTTTATCTTCCATTTTCCTCTCATCATTTTAACTGGTAGGAAAGGAATTTAAATTGCAATTACTGCTAAAATTATAAACTCTTTCAGACTGGAGTTCCTGATCACACAGATTGGGTGTAAGTCAAAAAGAAATACCCCTTGTTCACAACACAGCTGCTTGACTTGACTAGAAAATAATGTTTCTCCCTTAATTCCCAATTTCATTTAAAACTCTGGTTATAAATCACTGCCAATGGCTGGGCTGACTGAAATTCTAATGCTATACTAACTTCTATTGCATAAACTCTACAAAAGAAAGTATTTCAGACTGAATCAGTAAATCTCTCAACTCATTCCAATGTCCCTACATACTGATACTTCAGTGTGCATATTACTGCAACAAGGAATATATTTCCATAAACAGTGAAATTAGCAGGAAGAGTTAGAAATGCAGCCTTTGTGATTAAATTATGCTTAGATCCATCAGCACAGAGTATACTATCAGACTTTATACAACTCCATAACTTTTTTTTTTTTTTTAAACAACAGAACAGTACTTAAAGATCAAATCAAAACACTGATTTCACAAACCAAATTCACCAGGAATTGTCACAATAATAATGGATTACATTAGTTTCTTCAATCATTTGGAGTTTCCCACTCTGTTATTTCTGGTAAAAGAAGGTGAAAACATGAAAATTTTATTTCATGCCCAAGACCAAGGCAAGTTATGTATCCCTGTAATGAAGACTAGAATAAAAATACTGAACTACTTACTGCAACTGGACTAACTTCCTCTGACTGGAGTAGTTACTCCAACTAGATTAACACTGTGGGGTAGTGATATCAGTTTCATAAAATATCTAGACCTAGATCTATAAAGATCTACACCTAAAAGGATGTTATGTAACCTGAATTTGACGACGGGCACATAGGAAGGGCACAGAGAGCTGCATTATCTTTACCCCAAGGTTTATACACCAGGTTAACTGTTTCTGTAAGTTTGCTGTTACAATTCATTTTAACTGCCAACATGATTAAAATATTAGGAAAAATGTTTTAAAAGTGAAAATAACTTGTTCTGGAATTGCTGTTTCATACATATTAAGAATTCACTAGTAGTTTCTAAAAGATGAGGAGCCTAGCTAGAGTTTTCCTTCAGGTTAGACTTCCTAAAATCCTTTCAAGAGCTCAGGAATGGCAGAGCACTTAAAGAAAGGCAGTGAGCTCTGCGAGCCGCCGGTGCGGAGCTGGTTGAAGGGGAGAAGGAATTGGGGTGCTGCCCTGCCTGTTCCCTGGGTCATGACTCTGACCCCCATTCTGAGTACTGCAAATGCTCATGCCAAAAAAGTATTATGGTATTATGCTACCACTACCACAAAGGTCATCCACAATCTGCTCCCAAGGAATTCATTCTCACTGCTGAGAAAAATGCAACTCCCATTAAGAGTAATGGAAATTGCACATGTGCTTCAGGACAATTTAAGGCCCTTAAGGAATTGTATCCTCCCTTCACACACACATGTAATTTTCATTAATACCAATTAAATCAATTCAATAAAATTACGGCCAGTTTCCATAGCACAGAATCCCATGCAAAACAACAGCAGGCTGCAACGAGTTTCCTTTTTTTTTTTTTGAGCCAGATTTAAATAATCATTTGAATTGACATTTTTAATAAAAAGTAATTGTTTTACTCAAAGCAACAGCAGCTAAAATGGAAATTTCAGGCTGCAATCCAATCAGTGTAAATTGTTCAGGAAGTAGGAAAAAAACTTAAAATTTCAAAAAAAATTTTGTTATAATTTCCTTTTGTGGCTCAAATCCTGCAGGCAGAATGAAGAACATAGGATATGGACAGAGCAGATGGATCCTTCTGCCATTTATATATCTAGTATACATTACATTTTCTTTCAACTTTGTCCAGCCTTAATTAATATGTACGTCAAAATTATTATGTTCCTTCCATATTAATCTAAATTAAAATAGAAAGAAAATGTAAATAAAACTGCAGTGGATGCTTCATATTACATTTTCTAATGTACTAGTGAAGGTGAAAGCATAAAGTTTGAGAGCAGTCTCATTTTTGTGAGCTGGGAGTAAACAGCTTTACATTCAAAGAAGCGATTTTAAGTATTGAATTATTTTAACAGCCTCTGAATTTCAGTCACACAAGCTCTCCCTTTTGCTATCACCTTCAAAAACAAAGCATGAAATAAGAAGAGAATGTGTCTGTATAAAAGTTGTTTTCAAGTAATTTCTGTGCTTTGCTGATTCCAGAGCAAACTTATGGCAGGCTGGTCCCCAGTGCACCCCAGAAGAGCTTTTGCACCAGCACTTGCCCTCTCCTGCCCCACCCCAAACCTGAGCAGTAGGTCCTGGGAGCCCCCTTCTGCCCCAGACACTGCAAGGTAACCCTGCTGCAGGTGGCTGCGCTGACTCTGAACCCACAGCATCGCAACAGCACAACAGGCTCAGTTTCCAGACATTGGCAGGTATGCCACAGAAAAAATTAGGAAAGGAAATCCAGGTCACGTGTCACACACAAATAAACATAGGCATCATAGGATAAGTTCTGTGAGAACTGTCCCAAAAGTGAGTTCCTGAACTGATTATAAAAATTAAAGTACATAAGGTCCAACAGGAGAAAAGCAGTAAAAATAACTTTTAAGTTAAAAAATCTGCATGGTTACTTTCATATTCCTGCTCATAATAAGCATACATACTGAACTTCAAGGGTAAATGCAACTATTTAAATATTTATCAAGTAAAGACATGTGCTTGGGAGGGGGGGATGTTTTATGTCTGATTTTGAGAACAAATAAGTTTTAAAAGGTAAATCTAATGCAATGTAATAAAACTGCAAAGTATGTTCTGACCTTCGACTCTTCCCTGCAACACTTACACACACATATATACACACTTTAATAATACATATCCCAGTGTAGTACAACTGACCCCAGTAAATCCTGCTGTTTCCCCAAGTGTGGAATTAAAAACTGCATGATCAGAGTGAGAGAACACATTTGTTTCCATTCTTGTGATATCATTTTCCCCCCTCAGACTAGTGTCACCACTGAAGCCCATGATACTCCACACAGCTGACTCAACTGTATATGTTAAAAAATTTACAGACACTGAAATCAAATCTATTTCTTTAAAAAAAGAGCCTTGTATTTTTTCCCTTGAAATAAGCTAGTAGAACATTGCAGAAGGAAAACTAGACATTTTAAAGCAATAGTTTCAATACTGCACACATTCAGTAAACCAAACAAACCAAATTAATGTTATTTTGTAAGTACAAAAAATAACCAAGTCACAGAGTCCGGCAAAATTGTGAAATTAAAGGCATATAACTTTGGATATTACATTTTTGCTGAAACAGAATTTTCATGTTATAATTCTGAAGAAGATAGCTTATCCACTTAATCTAGTTTGTTTAGACAATAGAAAAGTAATTTAGGAAACCATGGCATATGTGTAGAAATATACGAAAACCAAACAACATACATATGCTTTTGTTTGTAGCTTCAAAGATCAACCACATTTGAGAAAAATTCACACATATGCATTTTCTCTCTGCAAAACAGCTGAAATTTCCCTTCTGTCTATGTGAGAAATACAGTCTTGAAAGGAAATGTTGGATCTCAAAAGTCAAAATTATGATGACTTGAGTAAATAATATTTGTACTTCATTTGGTCACTGGTCTCCAGTTACCTATTCTCCTCCTTCCTCAATAGCCTGCTGCTACACTGGGCCAACTGGTTTTCCTACCCTTCTCCCTGAGCTTGTTTGCCCCCTTTTTTCCTTTTGCACATCTTCTACTCTGTCACTCTCCTTAATGCTCATCATTTCTTTTGCTCCTCATTTTAAGTCATAGTGTTCTAAAAGGTAGTGTTCTACCTTTTAAACAACTACCCCATGATTTTCCAGAATAAACTAATATGTAGCACCCATAGGACACCTGTATTTTAGCATTTTCAGTCTTCTATGCTTCTTATTCTTCCAGGGCACCAGATACTCCTCAAGCTGCTGAGGTAACAAGATGGTGACATTGTTACAATGTAATTCCAAAAACACTGTTTTCTGGAAGTGTGGTTTTTTTTGTTTGCATTTCCAAGCAGTGGGGAGACTGAACAGAGCCTTGGCCACTCCTGCAGTATTTGGGTTTCTTTTCCTAGCTAATATGCTGTTTCACAGCAGTATTACACATATAAATCATTTGCAGGGAAGAAGGGTACCTCAATGGACTGGGCATTAAAAGGGAAGCCAGGAACTAGCCTTAGCCTTGGTTTTGTCACTCATACGCTGTCCAACCTAAAAAAAATCAGATTTTGAATAGTATGCAGCCAAATTTGGAAAGATTGTAACCAAGGAAGGACAGGTGGACATTGTTTCGGTACCATGATAACCTTCAGATTCTTAAGCTGCAGCTCCAGTAAAGAAAAACATCACAGTGAGTCTTCTGGTTTTCAGACAATATTGTCAAAACAAAAACAATTATAGCTGGTGTGACATGCTCTTCACATTACTAAGACTCAATATATTGGGAATTCCACTTCATTCCTCTTACTGTTTAATTTTTCAGTACTGATTTTCTTAAGGACTTAACATGATCAACAAAAGTAACATGTTCTGGCTTCTTTTTCAGTGCTATTGAATTGCTTCATTTGCTTGCATACTGTAAGCAGAGCAAGGAAGTGACATTTGTTGCTTTGTCAAAGGTGACAGTGCCAAGAGATCTGGACAGTGCCTGGGAAGACCTAAGCCCTTCAGCTGAAGAAGGCCTCTTTTTGACAGGCCTGAACACCTACCTGGAGGCAGTCTCCCACCTGAGTTGTGCTGAGATATGCTCCTCCACCACAGAAGTTCCTTTCAGTCACAGACTCTTGGGATTTTGCCACAAACCTCTTATATGCTCCACTTCCTAGCACTGACTATTTCCAGAACCTGCAAGGGCTCCTCTGAGAAAACCACAGAAGCAAGAGGACTTCAGAAGGGGAACCCCCTTCACCTCAGGACCTTAGGCACAGGCCTGGGCTGATGCCACCTGAGACACTGCTTCTCAGGCTGGGCACAGCATCACATACAGGAGTGCTTCTGAAAGTGCCAAAGGCTTGGTGTCCGTGTGGACAGGGTATGGAGCAGCTGTGGTGTGTACATCAGTACCCAGCAGTGCTTGCCTCATAACCTGTCACACATCACAAGAGGGCTTCACTCAGCACAACAGTCTCAGCAACACCTTGCTATAGGAGGAGCAAGTAAGTCCCTCTCCAAGCCTGCTAAAGATTTTTGCTTGGCATGAAAGACTTCATATGCAAATTCAGTGATCCAGAATAAGTTGATTTTCTACAATTAATTCTGAAATAGCTCACTGTGTTATGGCCAGTAGATACTGGCTCTAACAACCCAGAGGTTAAAAAAAAAGCCAACACCAATCAACCAACTCATTCTTACCCCTTTCTCAACCTCTAGCCAAATTATTTTGGTAGAAGACTAAGAAGCATCCCTGGTACTGAAGGGAGAAAGCTGTTGCACCTCTGAGATCTGCAAAGAAAGAAGCAACCAGTTGTGCTCTTCTTTTCTGTAACAGCCAAACCCAAGGATATTTCAGGCCTGTGAAAGCAGCTTCCTTTACTTCTTCATTCAAGCCATGAAGGAAGAAACCACAGCTGGCCCAGAGCTGAAGACAGTAATTAGCCTTGAAAAAATATTCAGTTTTGAAGCTAGACTAAAAAGGATGGCAGTAAGCAAAACTGAAGATGTGGCTTTTATATCCCTCAACAGGTTATAGAATTTTTGGTGGTATATGTCAGGAGAGCAAAGCTGTTTTCTTCAGAGAGTAACCTACTTCCTGAATAAAATGTGCATAATAAACTGGATGGAATCAGAATGCTCACAGATGAATGGCACCTAGCTAATGGGATATATTCCCCAAGAATTACATCAATACTACTAAAATTTATTATTTACCTCACAAAAATGCAAGAACAGCAAGGCCAAAACACACAGAAATCCAAGAAATAAGAATGAGAAAACATATTTTTTGTTGCCACAGGAGAACTGGTATCAACACTCATTTTTAATGTAAATAATAAAAAGCCACATCTATCTTCATTCCCCTAAGAATAGCAAATATTACTGGGATTCACAATGAAATTACAAAATGGCATACTGAAATCATGGGCCAGATCCACCCCACAATTATACCTTTGTATGCTTGTCACACAACTGAAAAATTAACCTTTTAATCTTTAGGTTCATCCACCCTGCTTCATGCTAGAGAACAGCCTAATACATATATTTAGTAAAAACAAAAAAAATCCTTATTTAGATTAAAAAGGGTTACAACAGCTTCAAATCTTTGAATAAAGGAGATGACCTAAAGCAATATCTTCCAGTTACTTGCAATCAGAGACGTTTGAAGCCTACTCTGTAAAAGAGGCACACAAAAAAACCTGAACCTCAAACACCTTTCGTGCACTTCACTTACAATTCTTCAGCTCTCAGAGATCTAAAAAGATTTATCATGCTAAATTCCCCGTAGGTGATAGGCAGCCAAACATTTAAATGTGACATCTAGAAAGGTAATTTGTCCTTATAAGGAGAGTCCACATCCCCAAGCATTCAAGCTGTCATCTTATACTTTTAAACACTTAGGGTTTTCGGATGAGCAGTGATAATTTTTAACAAAGCAGAGAGGTCTCAATTTGCAAATTGAGTAACTCATCGAATAAGAAAGTTGGATTTGTAATACAGTCTGACAGATGTCTGCACCACGACATGACAGTGACAAAGTGCCTCTGAAATTTTCTCTTCAAAGATGAAGTTTCAGCTTGCCTCCTTTCACCTCTAGGAATCCAAATAATATTTTTTGATTATACAGGTGAAAAGAAATTTGGTTTCAGCTACTGTGCATTTACATCCAGCAAATAAGTTATGATTATAACACCAGGCTCTGATCATGAGAAGCTCCAGCAATAATAATATTGCAGCACAATGCTTAAGAGTGCCTGGCAGTACAGGATCATGGCAGGGAAAAACCTATAAAAAACAGCTCTGGAGGAGCGAATTTCTTAAGCACAAAATTAATTTCTGAAATTTAAGATAATATTTTAAAGTCTTGTAACAAACTACATTTGCAGATTTCTTTGAATTTTACCTTAATATGGATATGGCGTAATAGGAAATTTATGTTAATTGTATTCAACTGTATCAACATGAACAGAGAGCTCAGAAGCAATACAACAGGAATTTGTCCCAGAGAGCCTGTCCAAACAGGTTAATACTCTGCTAACAAGCACTGTTGTCAAAGAAAGCTGTCACTAGTATGATTTCATAGTGTTTTCACATGCAGGAATCACTCAAACACTTAAAAATTTCCAACATGCTACTGGAAAAGGGTACTTATGGCTCCATTTAATGAACACAAATAATGAGGGAGGGGGAAAGGTCAATCATCTCCCAGTGGTGGCAGAAATATACTACTAGAGCAACCACTAGGTTCAAAACAGTCACAAGTGAGGAAGTGCTTCACAGCAGCTGGTTGTCCCCTCAGCCTGAGCAGCTCAGAAGGAGAGGCAAATTCTAATTCTACAAGTGCTGTGAGCCTAGTTGCTTCTTAAGGTTTAGGGAGTTTCCAGACCACAAGCATTTTGGTAGGAGTGAACAGGTGAGAGCTCCTCAGTCCATTAGTTCTTCCTCAAGGTAGGCTGTCATTCTGGTAAGAATTTGAACATGAATCCTACAACAAAAAGCCCAGTCCTAGCACAGCATCAATTCATAATAGTCTCAAATTATTTCATATCAAAATTGCTCACAAAGATTGATCACATATACACTGCTAACACCTACTAAGGTGGCCATTTTTCACTCAAGTATGCATAATCCCTATGCAATTTTGTGTTTTAAGCTGCAGTCTAACTAAAGATGTAAATATTGCTGTCTCTGACGCTGTCTGTAAGAGACATGATATGTCCTTAACTATTGAAATAGGACTGATGGCCTTACTCAATGACAGCCATTCAACTCTTCTTGAAGGATACATAGCTGGAAAAGATTAATAGAAAGTGGCAACACAGTGTTCTTCAGAAGACTTCACTATCTTCTTAGGGCATGCCTTTCTCAATTGTACATAGATTTACACAACCTTGGAGATTTAGAATCATTAGGGTGCAACGGAAATGTTTCTCAGTCATACTTGGAGAAACACTGCAGAGTCTGCCTCTTCAGGTGAAATTGTAACAGCAAACAGGTTTCAGAAATGTCAGTATGGTCTACTCCTTTAATTAAAGAAAAAACCAACAAAATAATACATGATGGATTCACAGAAAAGATTTAAACATTTAGTGGCTGACATAAACCCGTTTACTGAAAATAAGGAGAAAAAAAACCCAGGTACCAATTTTAAACTGGTGCTAATTATGGAGGAGCTAAATCACTGAGAAACTGGCCAAAAGAGTTTGGAAGAATAATTGAAATAAAGTGGTGAATCAAGTATATACCAGCTTTAAATTGGAGGTCAGAAAAACAATTCCCTCTGCACAAGTTATTCTGTATCTGCTCACTGAAGTGCCATGAGCTGCAAGTCCTTCTCTGAAGCAGTTTCTGGAAACTTCTAGGGGTAGCACCCAGGCCAAAACGAACATACCCAGCAAGTCCTATAAACTGGTCCTTAAAACTTCCTACAAGAGCAGCAGCTGCTACAGTCTCCCCATGGGTTCTGCTGCTGCAGACAGTGATTGATGAGGGAAAGTTAAACAACTACTAACTGATACGATCACTGATACGACCACTAACTGATATGACAACTGATATAACCAGTTGGTAATTTTAGTAAATTATATGGCTGCATCTTTACGCACCATGTCAGTAAAACAAATCGTGTTCTTGTTAGCCCAGATTCTCACTAAATAACATTAATAAATGAAATCATGCAATTTCTGCCCTCCTCCCACTCCATCCACCCATTACTTCTAATAGACTCATACCTTTGCAAAGCAGCTAAAATGCATTTAGAACCAACAATGCCTAAAAAGATGTAAGACTGGCAGCAGGAAGTAAGAGATGTTTTCCAGAATGTCTATATTTTTTGACAAACTCATGATATGTAAATTCAAGGGACCAAAACCTAGTAATACAGTGAGACTGTATTTAAGTATAGAAATATTTTAGTTTTCAACATCTCAAAAAGATCAGTAAAACTAGTTAAGGAAGTTACATGAAGGCTAAGATACTAAGCTAAGGAAACTTGGATGATTAGTGCTATATAAATTCATTCATCTTAAACTCTCTGGCTGTAAAAAGCATACAAACTAAAGACAGTAAACATTACTCTGTGCCTCCTGAGATGATGAGTTACTTTGTCTTCCACTGCAGGAATTCTTCCTGTTCCAGCTGCAGCAGAAGACATTTGCTACTTGGAAGAACTGTCAATCCCACACATCTATTTTATGTATCTGTTACTGCAGAACTGAATGCACTGATGAAGAAAACAGGTGAAACTATGTGTGCTGTTGGAGATCTAAACACGTCAGCATGTAACATGAAGACTGTTTCAGTTCACAGCCATGTAATTGCTTTGCCAATACACCAGTAGTTAAATAGTTGAAGAAATTTGTCAAGAGAATTGCTGAGCATCTCAGTCAATTTCCAGCCCACTTAGAAATATCCTTTAAGGCACTGAAAATTCAGTCAGACATGGAAGAGACTGAAGTGATTGCACAGTCATGAATAGGATATCCATGTAATCACAAAACCAGGATCCCCGCAATCATTAATGATTTTCTGGTATAGTTGAAAAAAAACCCCTGCCTACCCCACCCCCCCAACAACAACAAACCAAACAAACAAAAACCAAATAAACACAAAGAAACTGCTAATGCTTTTCCAGGGAGATGTTTCCATGGCTTTTTTTTTTGGGCAATGTGCCAATATCAGACAGATGAGTGGAAATTCACTGGCTTCCCTGCCTCTCAATGACAAGCCTCAACAGGCTAGGGCCAGCCTCACCTCTGGAACGGGATGGTACACCAGTGCAGTGCTTTTTAACTTGCATTAGGAGTAATAGTTATGTTCTGCCATTAAAAAAGTGGCTGTGCTCATGTTATTGGGCACCTGATTAATGAATTGGCAGTCTCTGTACGCTGCTATCATCCATATTTTCCATCTGTCCACCAACAAGGCCTCTTTTTGACTAGAAATGTTATTCTCCAGCTCTGAACTTTATATCCATGCCTAAGTTTGATTTTATAATCAAAGACTAAAACAGCAACCCTTCTTCTTTTTTTGGAAGAATTTGAACATGATCTCACAGAACTAGATACAAAGTGACCAGACGAAGAAAACAATCCTGAGTCCTGCCCACAGGTAAAAGCACAGTAAAACCACCACAATTTACATTAAGTGGTAAAATGTAATTTTAATTTAAAACCCATAAATACACTTCAAGCAGATAGCTTCTCATTTGAGGATACAGACTACACAAATCCCTTCAGCCCAAGCATGAAACCCTAATTTAGCTAAAAGGCAAGCACAACTTCAATTCACATGAATTGCTCTTTTCTCTTTTCTCAAAGTTCAGGGTGCCCTGTACTGCTTACCAGTACCTTCTGTACTGGATTGTTTATTCCTGAAGATCTGCCAAGCCTTTACCATACTTTTCAGGGGTAAAAAGAACCATTCTGGTATAAAACTCTTGGAAGACATGTAGGCTGTAAGAATGCCCACCCATTCAGCTCTCCACCCTGGGTGGTGCTCACATCACGATGAGAGCCTATTTCCTCAAATAGTTTATCTGGCATTACAAGACACCTTTTCCTGTTCAACCCTTTTACTGGATAAAGTCAGTCCCACAGTCTGTACCTCTTTTCTACACATACTTCTAGTCACAGGGAATGATCTGCTGATCTTAGATCCTGGAAACAAATGGACAAGGCTCAGCTGAGTCAATGCAAACCACTATAGCTATAAGATATTAAATTAAATACCACCTGCTCTATATCCATTCTTCAAATACGGAAATGAGCTGAGATGATTCACCTGGTATAAAATCCCAAAGCTCCTTCCTAAGGGCCAGCCCAATGCAAATAGCAGCCTTTACACTGCAGGGTCAAATGAAAGACAAGTACGTCCTCAGGGCACTCGTGCAATGGCTGCCCACACATCCTTAATCCTTCTCTCCTGTATGCTTGTCTTGTTTAAACGACATTCCTAATCAGTTTCTATTGTCGTGTTTACCTTTTTTAACATCTCCTTTTCAACACTTTGCTACCATTGAATATTCATATTTTGCATAGTTTCAGATGTTTTCATTTACATATTTCTAGAGCACCTAATTTTATCTCTTGCTCATATTTCCAACCTCTTTCTGTCCTTCTGTATTATAACCTTCTCTGTATTTGTTGAATATCCTACTTTTATGACCATCTGTGAATGTAATTAATGTAGCATTCAATCTTCCTCCTACATCCCTAGTAAATATGTTAGATTTAACTTGTACTGCAAATTATAGAAGCATTTAGTTGCCACATTCCTTAAAATCAGTGGTTAAGCACTTCTCTACTGTCCCTACAATTACTTTTTTAATGCAATCAACAACTTTTACATGGAGCAATATAAACCAAATTTTGTGAGGTATAGCACTAAATTAGTTCTTAAAAGTTTACATTACATAAAACACTACTGAATGAAAACCTTAAAAAAAAAGTTTTCTAGTATTACTTACTTTGTTTATTGTTCATGGCTCTTTACCCTTACTACTATTGTTACAGTATCTATCCCCTTATTCTTCTGTACTAAAATATGAAGTCACACAAGGACAGCTCTCCCACACAAACTTCATGTCTAATCAGCTGTTACTTGGAGGTGCCAAAGGAAAATGCAGGATCAATTATGTACAGCCATAGAGAAACAGAGTGCCCCTCTCAACTGAACTGATGCTCTCAATAGAAAGAAATAGTGCAAATGCAAGACAACACATGATACAACACAATGTCCATTCATTTTGTTCAAGGGCAGTTATGGCAGAATGAGGGTGCAAGAGAGGATGCATACCAAATCAACTCTTCTCTGCATCTGTACCTTTCTTTCTTAACAACTTCTACAGCCTTTCTGACCAGCTACCACAGGCAATGCCAGCTGGTTGCTCCTCAGCCCCATACACCTCACAGACTATTCAAGCACAGCTCCCACCTTGGAACTGGGTGCAGTGTGAGATGGCACAGGGAGTTGCAGCTAATGCAGACTGGATGGAGCAAAGCCAATGGTTATGAAGGCTAACTCCACTGATTCACCCTGTGAGTGAGCTTTACACCAGCACTGCATCACTGCATGGGATTTTGCAATCAGAACTTTGGGGATCTCCCAAATGCAGCTCTTGTAAATGTTGCAATCCTGCAATCCGGGCCTGCTGAAAAATGTGCCATAGGCCTTGAGTCCCTTGGTCATGTAAGTCTGGTCATACCTGAGCTACACATTTTGGTTGGTTCCCCAGAAAAACTTCCTTCTCCTCCTCTAATCCCCTCACAGCACAATAAGGCAAGCAAGGATAATGGGGCCCACACAGCTGTTCTTTCACACAGATTTACTCCATAGCTTCATTATTTCTACTCTGCTTCTTTCAACAGCATATCTTCCTTGCATCTCCTTGTGTGAAATTTCTAGGAGGAATGCAGAAGGCGAAGAAGCACAGTTCTAGAATACAATTCTGGTGGGAATTGTGGTGTGATGCTGCTAGTGCACCACAGGGAGATACAGCAGGGAGAGCTCAGTCAGGGACAGGAGGGGAGAGGACAGCACAGTTTGGCTCAATGTGATAGCAAAGTCATTCTGAGAGGAAGTCACTGGGATAACTACCTTTCCTCTGCAAAATTTCAAATCCCTGTCTAAAACTATGTGTTCTAAATAAATGGGAGTCTCCTAAACTTTTCAAAGCACCATGTTTCAGCATGTGCTGTTATGTGGTGGAATAAGCACCATGAGAGTTGCAGAACTGTCCCCTTGAAAGATACTTTCAGAAATAAGTTACATAAGCATCTAGCAAACAATATTTTGATTGTAGCAATGTGTTTGGAAACAATACTTATGTTTGGATATAAATTATGATTGGGAGAAGGGACTAGATGATCACTAGCCTTTTCTTCCAGGACCACCTTTTAAAAGGCTATGATAGATGTTAGGAAACTGTTCATATTAGGAAACAGTTGAACCAAACTGTAAACCTTTTTGCAAAGTTCAGTTCATCAAAAGTGTAATCTATAATCCTTAACCTGAGGCACCAGGAACAGAACATGCTCCTTAGCAATTTTTCTGCTTATTTACTATGCCCAAACTTCTGTTTATTCAGATGCCAGTCTACAATATCTAAGTGGAACCTGACATGCCAAGACTCTTCATCTGAACTCATTCCTTATTCTATACTTATTTTCCTAACAAATCTCAACTTCTACTTAGGTTATGTAACAAAATCAGTTATTCTGAAAAACACTCTGGATTTAAAGAGCTTTGTGTTTTCTCTGGCTTTAAAAAGTAATTGACTTCTAGAAGTATTTTATTCATGATTAGCAAAAAGCTATCATCAAAGTCTACATTTAAAGCTTCTGATCAACTTAAGAGACCAACAAAAAAGAAAAACAACCAAAATATTAAATAACTTCCTGCTGAAATGTTTGATACCTAGGAATTTTTTTAAATTCTCCTATGTCAAAAAAAGTATGTTTAGAAGAAGGCAGAATGAATAATAATTTGAATTTGCCTTTAAACTACATTCTAATTTTGTCTATCTTCAAAATAAAATCTTGATAGCTAAATCTGCAACAGATCTACAAAAGAACAGAACTAGAATATCTGGGACAAGTGGTCATGGCAGACTGAATTCTAAGCACTAAGGTAGTACAGTTTGTAATCAGCCAATTTTTGTAGTAAATTTTCTGTGCAAAAACGTTTAAGATTTGATGAAACAAACAGTAAATGAAGCTTACCTCCAAAGGAAAGAAAACTTACTGCCCAGAACAGATGCTTTGAAAGCAATGGTAAAATCTAAAAGCAACCAGTTTCATGTCAGTCTGTCAGAAAGACCACAGAAAAATGAATGTGTAGCATGAGAGGTGTCAAGGCATAATCAGTACACATTTAAGACAGAAAGCAAGAATCAAAAGCTTAAACTGCTGAAAGGGCAACTGTCACATGAGGTTTTTGTCTTTAATAATTTTACCCAACAAAACAATGTGGAAGAACTATTACATCATGAATTATGATACTATCTGTGAATTAGATTGCTGATGGGAGTAAACAGCACAGTGGGAATACAACCCCCTAAGCAGCTGCACAGGTCCAATAGTAAAACAAATCTTTAGGTCACCACAAAAAATACCACACGCACGTACACGCACGGAGCAAAGGGAATCTGGTTTTGATATGAATGGATTTTTCAGAACCTGCAAACTGTTGGAGGAAAATCATCTCAAAATTTGTTTGGTGAACTAATAGCTGTTTCATAGGGAAGATAAACGTAAGGAGGCTGAGCACGATAATAGACGGCACCATCTAAAAGAGATACATGTAAAGAGTATTAGGATGAAAAAACCCAACATCATTTAATGCAAGGACTAGTGCCTTTAATCCAACAAAGAGATCATATCCTAAGGGATGATATCAAGCATTCATCAGAAAGCAGACTCATAAATATTTTCGGAAGTTGCTGTCTATGTTAGAGAAAATGCATCAGAGATTTTCAGCAGCTGATGTGAATCGCATTTTTATTGGGTTTTTTTCACTAGCAGTATCCCAAAGAAGAATATTTGTAAAACTGTTCACAACCTCCCTACATAGAGCGGGTTATATATAGAATCCTACCTCTGAATCTGTGAGAAGTCCATTCACAGACACAAGGACACTGCAATACATCACTGTACAAGTGTACATTCAACTTGTTTATCAGCAAAGCACCACAATTCAGTGTCCATTCTGTTTAATGTTTCAGTGTTAACACAGGGAAGAAAGCAACCCTTCATTGTACAAGCTGAGGGACCTTATCAAACTGCTCTGTACACGTGTCACAACGATTCTGCCATTGTCCTACATTTGCATGATGACCTGAACTCTGCCGGTAGGTTTATAGTAGAAAACAACTTCTATTTTTGTAACTTTTAAAAAAAAAGTTAAAGCAACATTTCAAAATAGAAGAACAACAGTATATTAGTTGAACAAGAATTAGATCGCATTAAGGTTCTATAATCTGGAATAATCTGAAACACAGTATAAAGTAGAAGAGACCTCTTTAACAGTTCTTATCGTCCCTGTACCTGAGGAGATACAGTGATGTACCTAGAAGACTGATGCTCTCTTTTGACTCTTCCAAAAGCCACAACAACCATTCCCAACCCTGATCCTCTTAAATAAATTAATTAGACTTTCATTGCCCACCTCCCTCCCTTTTTTTTTTCTTTTGGTAATGTATATGCCTCATCAGAAGCGCGGTTCCTATTCCTATGCTTTTTAAAATCACACTGATGAAAGCAGGGCAACTACAGCAAGTGTGCACAGCAGGCAGTTTCTAAGAGGTCATATTTTCACTGCATTAATCCAGGGACAGCTGCAGTATATCATTATAGCTATGTTGATGCCATACCTGTTTTTTAAAATAGTTGTAAGATATAGTCGATACATCTAATGAAAAATATATGCACTATCATTTCCTTTTATTAATTTCAAACTACAGAATTCAGTTTCTAGCTGAAGAATGTCTGTCTCCTGAATGAGGATGTAAATGACCTTTTACATCACCTTAAAAAAGTAGCATGTGTCATTTTGCTGCATTTAATCTATTTTCATTTTAAAAAAGCAAGAATAAAGTCAACTACAAGAAAGCATATAAAGTAAAAAACCAAAACTATATCCTGAAGTATCTGTCATTTGCTGAAGATGTAGTTACAGTGAGCCCATTCCTGTAAGCCCAAGTACAATTCAATATTTTTTTAGGGAAGGGGGTTTGTTTGTTTGTTTGGTTTGGTTTTTGGAACTGGTTCGCCTGTGCAGCAACACTTGATGCAAGGCTAGCATCCTTCCAAATCTTATATAACCAAGTCAAGCGACAATTTGGGGCTAAGAAGTACACCAGTTTTCAGCTCAAAGGAATATTCTTCACTGTGCTTTCTCAGGAAAATAAGATAATGGTCTACAAAGGCAGCAATAGTAAATACTGACCCAACAAATATAGAACAGCTAAGAACTGTATACTAAATGGGACACTGAGGTGCAGAGAGAGATCATCATTCATGACACATATTACTAGCAGGTGTATGCCTGCAGAAAAAACAAACAGAAAATCAAAGTATTTTTAATGTATTTTTTGATAAATGTTCTCTCTGGAACTAACACAGTATCTGAAAGAAGATGTGCACCAAAATGCTGTCCGATAAAATTATATAATTTTTTGAATTTATATGTAATTTCCTATTTTGCAAGAAAAGCAGTTGATGAGGCAATTGACTGAGATTTCTAACTATACAGAAAACACTTTGGTGATTCAGCATTATCAGGTCCTCATATTTACAGGGATTTCTTTCCATTCTCAAGACGTGGTCACATTAGTCTTACAGGAAAAAAGCAGTCACAAGAAAATTAATGATTATGTTTTTTGTGGGTTTTCTTTTTTTTTTCTTTAAGTGGATGAGAAAGCCAAATCACAAAAGCTACTCAGAAAAGTCCCCTGAATTTCCCTTGCTTTTCCCAGTAAGTGCAGGAACAGAATAACACTATAATGACTAAATGTACTAACCAGAGAACCTCTGGCCACAAAACAAAATCACGGTAATAAATTGACAGCAACTGGGTTGGTGATGTAGAGAGCCTGGCCCCCTCTGCTGTCTATTTTGTGCCTCCAGTAAACCTACAGACCTAAAGAGTAACTTTTTTGTATTTCTGAATGTCTTCCTCTGACTGATGCCGACAGATAACCCTGAGAACGCCTATAGAGACTGACAGACCAACACGCTAGACCCGGAAAGGAAGAGATTTAGAAAGGAAAAGGGGATCATAAGAGGTTAAAAACCATCACCCTTCTTTCCACATGTGTAATTTGGAATCATAAGTTTGTACAAAAAGTGACAAATTCCTTTTGGTAGCTAAACACTCTGACTGGGAAACAAGATGTAGATACACACACAGGCATATAATCAAGCAAAGGCATTTAATATCTGACTTAAAAGAAAAAAATACAAAGTACATTCTAAATGTCCTGTCTATAAAAATGAACTTTTTCAGTAAGTTATATTGTGATCAAAAATGCAAATCTAGCATAACTTTGATATGCTTCAAATATACTGATTTGTTACTATACTGAAATTCGTCCTGAAAGGACTCTACTGTAAAATAAAGCATCTTCATTACTGTTAAAGGCTCATCATGCTCCTTTAAAACTTCTTTTATAGAAGGTCAGAATACTGCAGGAACAAGGAAGAAAAAAAAATGAGGCATTTGCATGACTTTGCCCCTCATGAACAATGCCCCATATTCTTCTTTTAAATCCCATGCTCTTGGGACATACTACATTCTCCTCTAACCCACATCAATACAAACTTTAGTCTGTTGCTCAGTCCACTGGATTTCCCTTTCTGGTTTTGCCTAGAGCTTATGCACACTAATAAAGCAATAGAGATGTACACCATGGAGGTTTCAGCATTTCTTAAAACAGCCTGTGCAAAATTCATCATAGAAAACAATACTAATTAAAACCAGAGCAAACCCCAGTGAAATAAAAAAAAAAATTTGCATTAGACATCTGATTTACACTTCTCAACTGCTAAACTAGAGAATTAAGTCAAGCCCAAATGGAAAATAAAACCTTTGATACCCAGCCCATACTGTATATGAGTCCTTGGTCTGAACTCTGCCAAGGCTGTCTTCACAAAAAGCTTTCACAGAAAGCAGAATTGGATCAGCACCATTCTCTGCAATGATGTGGAACACAAACCAAAAGAGCTGCTGTCAGAGTGAAGCTGAACCTAACCTGAGAACCTAACCTAATAAAACTGAGATTCTACTTGACTCCATATACAGCTCTGTTTTCAGCTCAGGTACAGAGAAATAAAGGAAAAAAGGAAGCATCTGCACCATTTGCAAGGAATTCCCTTCCCTAGCAATTGTTTGGTGACTCTCTCCAGATCTTAACACTTGTGTTACATCCATAAGAGCTTCTGTCTCTAGCTTGATCAGAAGTCCTATTTGGAGAAAGACCTTCACTTTCTCTCCCCCAGCATTCCTATCCTTCAGATTAGCATTTCAAAAGCACATCAAATCTCTTTCTTTCAAAGTGTGACAGCCACAACAGTTTTATCACATCAAACCAATAAAAAAAAAAAAAAATCATGGTTCTATTTGCAATGCTTCACAAGCTCTCATCAGTGCCTGTGAAGTAAGTGTTACCACACTCACTTCATAAGTGGAAAGAAAATCAAACACACAAAAGGTATAACTGCCCAAGCCACTCGGATGGCTGCCACTGGTGATGAAAACACAACTACAGAAGAATCCACACTCCTTTGCTGCATGAACTCCCTGAAAAGCCCTTTTTCCACAGGGGAAACCTGAAGAGCAGGGAAGTCTGGCCAGGAGAGGGACTACTTCTTTACAAAACAGAAGAACACTGAAAACATTCTAGCGTTAGACCAGTTTGCAACAGTACTGGACAACATTCTGTGTTCTAAATGCACTCTATTCTCCACACAAGTAGATTTCTCTGTCCACACAGCCAAAAAGGTGTGCTTTTATCTGATATAAGTAGCACAAGTAAGATATTTCCTGCAATCTTATTGGAAACAGCAATGAAGAAAATGCAGTTTTCACTTCCTTGAATTCAGGCAATGCCAACAATGGGAAGAGATACAATTGCTGACTGTACCTCACTTCACCTTCATGGAAACTACCAATGCCTTGTCTTCACTTGGCTGTTACAGATAGATAACTTGCATTGGACACATTGCTATGAATAAATACATGTTTTCAGTAAAGATACAGTACAATAAAGACTAAATTCGTACATGCCTGTCTCTCCCTAGGTCAGTCTGTCAGAAGTGCAGGCTTTTACTGAACAGTAAATGCATCGTGATATACCAGGAGTTAGTCTATAGATCTGTCCTGTTTTTCTACCTAGTGTGAATGTTCTCTTACTCAGTAAGTAACTATTATGCTTTTTTTATTTACCCAACAGCACACTTACCAATCTTTACAGAGTGCATGAAAATAAAAAGTTGCACTCTTTGGCTTTAAGGTAAATGTCTGATTTGTTCCAACAGGAACAGAACTCATGCCAACATAATCATATGTAAGAGAAAAATTGTAAAACAAAGAATAATCTTCACCTACAAAGTGTCCATAAACAATGGGGAATATACTGATAATCTGGTAATCCAAAGCAACACACACAAAGGGTGACCATCAAGAGTCAGTGATGATTATTATGGCCAAATTTCCAACTTCAGCAGTTTTTACTCTGATCTGGAAAACAACAACCAATGAATTAAAAAAACCCAAAATCCAGTGGTAAATAAACTTCCAAAGAAGTTTATTTATTATTAAAAAAATAAACATTTCGTGAACAGTTATGAACCATGCAAAAACTGTCCCCAAAAGTTTCAGTTTTCAAAAATTTCTTCTTGCACAGATTCATATGGATTCATACAGTCATTAATAATACACAATACATTTCGTAACTAAAATAATAGATAAACAAACACATTTATAAATTAATATCACATTACTCTTATCCTACAAATTATCCCTCTTTCAAAAAATTTCAAGGACTTTAACAAGTATGCTTTCATCAAGGCCTAGTATTTTCTATTTGCATAATATCACTGCTGAAGAAGTGCTGTTTGAAAGAGTTACTCTCTTATATCACCTCTTTCATGGTAGCTTTTTCTTTAAACATCCTATTGACCCTATATCACATCACTCTGATACAAGGCTGAGCGGCATTTTCTACATTCTGAATATGTCCATCAGATCATTTATATTTTTTACCATTAATTTTACCATGAATTAGCATTTGAAATAATGTACACTGCATGCTGCAAAATTTTTAGTCTTGCGTAGATTTATCTATGTTTTTAATTTTATTCTTATTATGAATTCTCAGAAGCCACTACGACATATGTTTTGAATATGGATTAACAGAAGTAGGCACTTCACATATTTCAGAGGACACAGTAAACACGTTCTTGAACAGTAGCATATATACAAAATAATATTTAAAATATAGTGTCTAATTAGAGTTTTGCTTAACAAGCAAAATTACGCTTCATTAATGATCCCAATCCAAATAATACTTTCTACTGATTTAATTAGACACCGAATCAGGCCCCAAAATGTATATGTGTTTTATGTAATGCATTTTAATTCCAAACTATATTTGCTACAGGAGGGGGGGAAAAAGCCCCGTATTATAAACCTGAAATTTAAAGAAATATTTTTATTTTTAAATTCTACACTTGGCCTTCAGATCTCTCTTTCACACCTGACCAATTTTATGGAAATAATCATTTGGTACCTAATTTCATAGATGTGCAACAATGACATGACTGTAACACAGATTAGAGGAACCTTTACATTTGATTTAAAAATATATATGAAAGCATATTCAACTGACATGAGAGGAAGCATAAAGCAAAACATTTCCCTTAACTGCTATTGTTACTTCATATATACGGCTAAAAGTGAATTCTCTTGTTGTATAACACTGTCCCATTTGTGCTTATTTCAAATTTTATTTGTTCATTCAAAAACAGAAGGAAAAGTCTAAATTGATTTTTAATTAAACGCTTCATGAATTTTGCTCTGATAACGTTATGAATATCCTATATTCCGCATCACACCAAAAGAAAGTTCAGAGGAAAAACAAAGGATTACTGTAGATTCAGGAAAGGACTACATTTTATAGCATGCTTATGTTGCTGTCTGCTTCTCAACAATTTGCATTGAAATTGTTGCTAGGTATTCACCTCTGCTGATATTTTCCCTAAAAATGGGAGAAACAAGAATCAAACTGTACTGACACGTCAAAAGTAGATTTTTAGGGAAAAAAACCAATAAAAATATAGTAAGGATATGACAAATATGGTTAGTTAACTTAGTATAGAATAACACCATTTAATCAAAATAGGGGAATATAAATCTACATAGAATTCTTCTACACTGACAGACATTTAAGTAGCAGAAATATTCCGAACTGAGCTTTGCTTTCAAGACAGCAGTTAGACAGACTTATTTGAGAGCTCTATCAAAGTAAGTAACCACGTCTCAAATACAAAAATCTGTTTCACCATTTATAGTTTTTATCACATCATATAGCATAACTTTCACATAAGAACAAAGGTCATTTTAAGGCAAACTGTTGTTCTAAGGTAACTTTTAATTTGAGGACTAAATGTAAATTGCTATGGTGAATGCACGTTAGGTCACTAAAACAACGGTAGCTAAACTCAGATGTGACCTAGCAACCCAGGTGTTCAGGAAAAGTGCTGTTAACAGTAAGGATTGATGATCTAATCAAACTGTCACACTCAGATCCTCAGCAGGGTGGTTGGAGGGGAGGTGGAGGAGGATAATATTCAGAAAGCAAGCACATGCTTAGTGTTACTTTAAATTGATGCTGACATTTTCAATTGTAAAAAGAAATTTTTTCCTAAGTAATATAGGAAACAACTCTCCTAACCTTCCGGAGGATATCAGATAATCAGAGAGCTTGTTTTGCAAAAGCCAACTTCTCAGATGTGTGACTTTATGAAATACGAACTATCAGACATTTTAGAGATTCAAGATGATAGCAAGTATTTTAATGCTTTTCTTTTACTTTGATAGGCATAAATCAGTATTTAGCTAACTCTGTACAAATGCACTTGCTATGCATATACCATAAAGTAAAATAATTAATAAACCTATCTATTTGTGCTAGTACCTCTATGCTTTCTGCCCTCATGCTGTCTCTTGACTGTATCACTAAATACTCAGAAAACTGACAAGCAAAAATGTCAGCAAGTGAGCAAACAAGATGAAATTTCAGTGGTCTAAGACACTGGTTCAGCATTGCATTTTTTAGTATTAACATCTGCCTACTTGCAGGGTGCTTAAAATTAAGGCAATACAGAATTCTCATGTTGTGGAAACAAAATATTGCAGAAACAACCCTTACGTGAGTGAGTTTGTCCATGGGTGATGAAACCACACGTAGATATAAACAGGTAACACTGACTTCAGAATCAGCAGAACTCTTTACCTTTTTCAATTAGCAGCTGGAAGGAAACTAGCTTAATGTGTCAGAAACTGGGCAAATACATTGCTTTACTCACAAGCAGTATCCATTTCCTGCATGAGGTTTGATGTGGCCATTTATAGCCATATGGCATCTCCATACTCCTCTCAGACAACGATGGCCTCTTGATGAAGAACTTGCATGGAAATGTTCAGAAAGCCAACAGGAGGACTGGGTTTTTAGTGCCTCTATCTTGACCCAGGTTGCAGCATTTTGAATTTACAGCATTACACACAGTGATGGTGGTCAACAAAAATAAGGCTTTGGATCTGAAATTCTAGAAATTCTCTCTGATTTGTCTACAATGAGCCATGTCTTACATAAATGGTACAAAACCAATAATTCATTTTCTTAAGGGTACTGTCAGGGAGCTACAGGTGTACAGGCACAAGTAGTTCAAATATGATAAGTGGGAGCAAGGTTCTCTTATGTAAAATGATGCATCTGCTCTGTGTTTACACTTCTATTTGTCTTGCAGCTCTAGAGATAGTGAAACTGAACATCATTCTACATGGAGAAATCTATACAATACATAAGCATAATGAAGACAGAAAGGAGACTTTAAAATCACAAGTTTCAGGCACATCATATATGAAAACATTAAAGCCTTCAGGAAAGAAAAAAAGAAATAAAACAACTAAAAAAAACCCAAAACACAGCGATGCACTTGC
>NW_024582056.1:23388902-23478902 GCF_017639235.1 Corvus kubaryi
TCTAAAACAGCAAGAGAAGGTGGAACAATCTGTATGAAACTGACTTATGAAGCCTCATAATTACTACTGTTTATTGAAGTAAATTTATACTGTAATATAAAGACAATGCATTATAATGCAAGCCTATACACAGAACAGTGCCATTCAAATTAACTTCCAGGATCAAAAGGTGTTTTAAGATGCACTATGCTACTGTAACTCTTTTCTTACAAAATATACTATCAATAGACAGCAGCAAACATTTCTGTATAAAACAAAAACCCAAGCTAGAACAGCCAGCTTTCTGTCCACCATCTTGGAGAAGAGAACTGGGGGACCTCATCATAGTATTCCAGGACTTAAACAGCTGCTGCAAAGAGGATAGAGGCGCTCTCTTCACAAGGAAGCACACAGAGAACACAAGGGGCATAACGTACAAGTTACACTGGGAAAAGTTTCATCTTAACAGAAAAAAAAAATTTAGTAAGAACAATCATTCACTGGAGCAACCTCCTCAGGGATGTGGCAGAGCTCTCATCACTGGGAATTTTCAATACGTAATTGGACAGAGTGCTAGGTGAACTCCTCTGGGTTCCCCTTCCCAAGAAAGGTTGGAACAGATGATCTTTGGAGTCCCCTTCTAAGCTGGGCCATATGGTCCCATAAGCTGGCTATGATTCTAGCCACCAGAGATCAGTGTAGAGCACACCATGTGGGCTCATTTTGCAGAAGATTGTCTTTACAATACAACAAGACCTCCACATTTCTACTACTTAAGTCTCAGTCAACTTTTTTTTTGAAACATTATAGCACTGTGGAGGTGATTTTAGAATTGTGTTCATGGTACTTTTCAACTCCAGAACATGTTTCTCCAACATCTTCTTTCCATCTTGAGGTGCTGAAACTTAAGTAAACCTGGACAAACAAACATTCATACTTAATGATTATGCAACTGCTTTGGCCGCAGAAAAGTAGATGGCATTATAACTTGATGCAAGAATTATGAAGTGTGTGGCTAAAAAGTAGAAAGTAAGCTTCTACCATCAGTCATAAACAGCATTTGCCACAAAATTTCTGTTTTCACTTCCAAAGTTTACAAAATACTCCTCTTGATTCTCCAGAATGGATGGAAAATATTTCATTGCAGTATGGTCAAGAGATTATGTTTCCATTTTCTTTACAGTGTTCTCAACAAATATTTTGTTGTATTACATAGACTGATAAAAGTCATTGTACCACCCAAGACATGGAACATTTCACATCCATAAATGTCACGAAGTACAACCCTCAAAGTAGTGTAACACATACTGCATAATTGTCTGGACAGCTCCCTTGCTACCAATCTCACACAAGTAAAAAGGGATCTAGAGATATTGCCATCCTGATCCTTATCCTCTTTGGCCTGCACAGTTGCCTTACACAGTGGAAGCAGCAAGCTGGGACACACAACTGGAACAACTTTCAGCTGTCTACAGCAGAGGAGGGATCAGTTTGCAGCTTACTACCTTTTGGCTGATGGCATGCAACAAGGAACTCTTTGTTTGGAAACAAACCATTGTGAAATAAAGCTGGCACTTTCAGCAACTACCCACACTGTCATCCACAGATTCACAGACAATGTTAACATACGCTTGCTAATGCAACTAATAACCTGTGCTCTAGACAGTACTTGATTGTTTATGAATGTGAGATCATAATTTATATCTTGTTATGATGCTTAAAATTAGCCAAAGGTGCTCACTGTGGGCAGCATGAATCCCTCTATCTTCTATCCATAGCAGCTAAGCCTCCACAGCAGGAAGACTCTTGCTGACTATTGAAATTTGAAAAACATCTCACATACCTACCAATTAAAATAAACTTACTTCAGATTGCCCTTCCTTCTGAACTAAATTCTAATATTGCCAGGATTTGATAGGAAGAACAAATAATGAGTAGTAATAAAATAACTTCATTCTTTTACAGCCCTTCACTTCTTACTTTTCTTTTTGAAAAGATGCTGAAGTCATCACTTGTCTTTGTGATAGCAGTCTTCAAAACTACAAATGTCTGCCTAGTCTTAATTTCTTCGTAGCAAAGCAAATGTGTATGATACATGTGCAGACAACAAGCCATGAGGAAAACTGTGAATTTTCAGCACATCTTTAACTTGCAGTACCTGAGGAATCACAGATAAACCCAATGGCTTCCTTACATTCCTTGGTCAGCCACAGACAGAGAAAAGCACTCAGGCAGCAAGTGATTATGGAGCCTGTATCTGTGGAAGCTGTTTCACAGTCTGACACAGTACAGCATCAGACAAGAGCTGAACACCAGAGAAATACTGCTTGCAAAGTTCAGGTAAGACACCAAAACACTGAAAGCTCAGTATGCATCTTGGGCAAAATTTCAGCTCCCAAACACTGCTAAAATTGAGTCCTTTCCACACACATCCTCTCATCATAAACTTCCAAACAGTAAATATTTCAAGAAAAGCTATTCCTTAGGGGTTTTCCAAAGAATGATTACATAACTCTCAAAGACCCTTTTTAAGCAAAATGCAGGAAATAATTAAGTGAAGTTTTTCATTCCTATCCAGCTAACCTAATAGTGTTAGATTTCAGTCAAAAAGCTCAAACTCACTAGCAAGAAGCAGTAAAAGGTGATAACAAAGCTTGAAGGCAAGACTCAGCACACCACCCCCTGGTATTACAGGCGGCCTCTCGTCCAGTGGATCCATATATACTGCCAGTGCCTCTAACTGGAAACCCTTCTGTGAGACAGCCACATACAGAACTCATTCCTTCAGAAAATGAGCAAGCTATTACAAAATGATTGCATACTAACCCTTACCCTCTTGGCCTGCATGGTTGATTTATACAGTGGAAACAGAAAGCTGGGACATACGATTGGAACACCTTACTTGTGTATGGATGTACGGCCCATCACTTTGTGACTTTCGCCACTTGTTTACCCAAAATTTGCTGTAACATCAAACTGGGTCTTTTTATTTTGCAGCTTCAGGGTAGCATAACCCAAAACAGGCATATCAAACAGTTACTATCACAGATTTCTCTACTCAAAAGAAGAAAAATGCTTCAGAAGAACAATTAACAGTTCAATTAAACAAAAGAGGGTTGCACTGATGGACTTGATACACTTCTAGTTTTACATTCAAAATGGAGATATCAGGACACAGCAGTTGATAACAAGAAAGTTTTCTAAATAATATACACAAAATCAACCCCAAATTCATTTTTCCTGGCTACTTTTCTTTCAGACCTCAACAATCGCTTCCACTGACATACCTACAGCCTTGTATATTTTATGATATTTACATATTGGTAGAATTTAATACTCAAAAATTCAGATGGGCTTATGCAAGCACATTAAACAACTGGCACCTATGAATTTCCTCTTTTTACTTCAGTTGTGTAAAAAATACACAGATTTTAGAAGTATGTTATATTCCAACATTATTTGACATAGCGTCTCAAATTTATTTAGGTTGCTATTACACAGTAGTAGGTATTTACCTATAGCTCTTGTTTGCAAGATTAAAGCACTGCACACTTTTCTCAATCAATCAAGATCATTTGAAAATCACATGATCTTCATATGATGTTACTAGCACTGTAACATTGATCCCATTCTTAAAGCACATGAAAAATATCAGGACCTTGCAAAACTGAATATATTTTTAATGACCTTTACAGGAATTGTTTTATAACTTATATTGCAATTCAGTGACTGTTTGTGCTAGCAGTAACTTTATATATTTGAATGATTCTACTTGATTCAATGGGATTACTCATGTGCAAAGTTATTTCAGAAGCAACTCATAATTTAAAATTCATAAGGAAGATGAGGTTATTAAACAACTATAAAGGCTTTTCTATGGCCTTTTCTTATGTAAAAACTTGTTTAAACAGATGTACCAGACAGAACTCTAGTTAAGAAAGTATCATATACTATAGAATGTATATTGTACAGTACTAATGGTGTCTCTAAAAAATCTTTAAAGAATAGTTATATGTATTTTTCATATAGAAAATTTCAAAACCCAGAGTTGTACCTAACAGTGAAAGAATTCAATCTCACTGATGAACGATTTAATGAATTTATATTTATTTTCTTGCTCATATTTTTATGTGTGTGTATGCATGTATCTTAAGAGTGAAAAATCTGTTTGTTCTGTGTTCTGACACAATTTACACCTAAGTAAAGTAACGATGTAACAGAAATTAGAACTTGGCACCATTAACATCACTGATGCATTCACCTTGTCCTCAACCACAGTGTCTCCTAGACACAATAAAGGTGTAGCTAAAGATTTATCCTGCCAATAAGATGTAGTTATAGGTCCCATGAAGATTACTGACACTGAAGTACCAAATATGTACTGGCCTTGGACTTAGCAGATAACATGCCAGTTTTGAGACACATTCAGGTTGACGATAAATCAGTATCACAGTTCCAATAACAGGAAAATATACCTTAGAGGAATTCTTTCTGTTAAAACATTCCACTTTTGAGTTAGCTATTAAATGGTAATGATCATAA
This sequence comes from Corvus kubaryi, assembly GCF_017639235.1. NCBI lineage: Eukaryota > Metazoa > Chordata > Aves > Passeriformes > Corvidae > Corvus > Corvus kubaryi. Next base: position 23,393,424 of record NW_024582056.1, read on the forward strand.
TGGACTAGGCAGTAGGGGGTTTTGTGTCTGAAATGTGCAGACATTTTACTACAAGTCTATTTTTTAAAAACGTACGTGATTTTCAACTGCACAGTATTTCCCCCTTAAACCAATTCTGTCTTTAAAAAAAAGAAAATAACCTAAACAAAAGATGTTTTAGTAGCAATCTCATTAGGAATTATAATTGTTTTCTGTATCTGCCCATGCAAACACTTACACAGCCTCCATAACTCCTCCCTTTTGTGCATAAAAAAACCCCAATAGTGATAGCTAGAGAGGGCAAGGTGCACAAGTTAAGTACTGCTTACTAAATTGTAAATGTATTTTTTTCTCTCCCTTTCAGAACTATCTCAATGCTTACCACCAGCAATTCCATTCTAAGAAGTTTGTTAAAAGGGCCTCAATTTTTCAGGGTGTATGGGTTATAACTATTTTTTCAAGCACCCTTTTGAACTTCTTTTCAATTTTCTGGTTTTGATGATAGTCATGCTGACAACTTTTTTTGGTCCATCAAATTCTGTAGTACAATTACATGAATTTACTTTTAATAAATTACCATCTTTGCATATATCAGTCAAACCATGAAGACTAAACACTTGCAAATAAAATGCATTATTAATTTAATTGTCACAGCCTATTTAGCTAGCTTCTATTAGTATTTGCCATAATATGCAATGTATCAGAGAGCAGAATCAAATTCAAAACATAAAGAATAAACTGATTATATTGTCCTAGAGAAATTAAAAAATAGCAAGCTTGCAAAATTATACTCAAGGCATTAATGTTTTACATAGGTAAGAAAACTATGTAACTTAATTTATTATATGTTTATGCCCAAAGTGATGGTTTAACATGCTGAAGAAGGATTTCTTTGGTTCCTAAAGCCATTAAAAGGCATTAAACTTTCTCGTAACAGGAGAGGAAAGGTGGAATGGAAAGCAATGGTGGTTTGGTATTTACTGCAGTAGGTCACGTGGCTTAAACATCCCCCATTCCCAGCGAGGGACTGCTACTAGAAATTTATATTGTTGTTGTAGCTCTGCCACTACTGTTTGATGCTGCTCTACATTAAGCTGAAGTGCCACCTAAAAAGGTATTGTGGAAAAGAAATACTCAAAAGATGGATGAAGAAATTGCAAAAGAAGAGGGCATGAAGTCACTCCAATTCCACTTGCCTATGCTGGCCCGGGGGCAAAGCCTCCCCAGCCGTGCCAGCAGATGGGGCAGGGAGGCTGCAGGCCTCAGCAGGGCTCCTCTGCTCCTTGGGCAGCCGGGGCCTGTGAACCTGCCATCCTCCTCCTCCTCCTCCCTCCTCATGCCATGCTGGCCGGCCAGCCAGAAAGCCTTGAAGAAATACGAGAAGAAATGGAGAAAACGGCCACAGCCAGAAGGCTTTCAAAACAAAACACGCAAAGAAAAGCCAGCAACAACTGATTTAGTTTATAGCATCCTGCTTGTTTAGGAATTCATTTCAAGATGATCATCACTAAAAATATGCCTCTCAGGCTAAGATACTATAGTTGGAAATCTATTGTATGTATCCTTCATTATTATTCACTAGGGTAATGCAAGTTATCTCTACGCTGTATTTATGATGACTGGACAGTAAGTACCCCCTTGTAAAAGAATATATTGGTATTGAATGTTTCCAGTTATAAAATAAGCCACCAGAGCAAAACACTTTTTGTAACTGTTGTGCTTATGACAAGAGATAACCAACATAAACTTAAATATGATATCTACTTTGATGAAACTGTAATTGTTTTTTCAATGCATTGTTCTGTATTTTAGATTAAACAGAATATCTCAAAACTCTTAAATAATCACGTGTTAGGGAAATTCTGGTTAAGCCCTTTGTAGAGGAAACCTCCTTAAAAATAAAAGCACCACCTAAATCAGTGCTTAGTCAAACTAAGATGTATATGGGTTGTTAATTTGAAACCCTACTCTTAAGTCCCTCCATGATTTAAGTGTGAAAAACTTGTGAGGAAAGGGTCTAATCGACCACCATTTCCATTGTCTTTACCAAGAAATGAACATGGCCCAGAAAGAGCTTTGCTGGGTTCTCCCACAGCTCCTATCATTTATTCTCCTCTTTTTTCATATCAAAACCAGAAAATACTCTTTATTTATGAAAGCCTAGCCCAGAAGAATGAGTTACAAGGCAGTAACACTAGAAACAGTATCACGTATCCAGCAAAGAACACCTCCTTCTACCTATGCTGAACGAGAATATGTGATCCTTTGGCTATCCAGAACACATCAATTTTCTAGCTGCCCCAAAGATTCAATGAAATAGCAATAGCTAAGTCACAATGTGCCAAATAAATCTGAAGCAAAATCTGTTTATCTGCAAACACAGTGCCATTGAGTTTGTAAAACACATTTATATTTTAAACCACATAAAAAAAAAAACTGCTTGCAAACGAAGTTGGAGAATAAGTACCTGTGTACAGATTGAAAAATTAAATTCATTCATTTTGAAAATAGTCAAAACGCCAAATCTCCCTTCCCAAGAACATTTGAGGAAATTTTCTTTTTGATTCCCCTGTGGCTTTGACCTCTTAGAAAGTCATTTTATAAACCTATGAGCATCAAGGTCAGGAGGAAAAGAACAAAAAAGGAAAAAAAAAAACCCAAACATTTGATTTTGTACTGAGAGTGACATTTACAGCTATGGAAGTTTTGAGAAAATAATGCCACCTGTCAAAAAAAGCCCCAAAAGGTGCAAATCCTGCACCTTTCACATGGAATTTCTTTCTACAGACATGTCATAAGCACCACGACATCAGAGAACTTAAGCATGTTGGATCTCTCTTGGAGTTGAGGTAAAAATCCAGATGACTTCACTGTGGGTAAGTTAAATATTAGAAGAGGTCTCCACATACAGATTGTATAAGATACAGTGAAAAAGAATTTTAAAGTGGTTTACCTTTCTTTGGGTGTGCCAACTCCATGTTTGCCCAGTAAATGAGTATTCAAATGCTTCTTCATCACAAATGCCACCCTGTCAAACAAACAGCAAATGAGAAAGATCATTTTATTAAGCCTTTTCTTTTTTTTAATACAGTATTTTTCTGTTTAGAGCATGCACTTGAACACATTTCATTAAAGGTAGACTTTAAAAAACCCCTCCTCTGCTAGAGTGTGACTTAGATAGGGAGTTCATTCTGTAACAACAGGCTTCCTTCATTTTGCAGTCCCTTGGCTTTTTCTCTCACAAGTCCCAACCACACATCATTGGTCAAAAACCAGAAAACCTGTTTCTGGTTCCCTTTGCAAATTAGAACATCTCACACATTATACTGATAATATAGTCTGTTGTACCCAAATAACATTGTCTCATGTTATAACCTAATACAGTTTTAGTTACACCTTTGAATTTATTTAAACCTAATGGGCCCATCCTGCAACCTTTCTTCATTCAAGTAGTTCCATTGTTTTTAATGAGAAACATGAAAAAACAGCAAGATAAGATGCTTTAATCACTGCTTACGCCTGGTCAAACTTCACTGTATTAATTATTTAAAGAGAAATACATAGAAACAAATTAATAGCCTTAGTTATTTTATAGCCTTGTGAAAAAAAAGGATGAAAAACGTGAAGCACATGTTCATGAATACACTATGAGAAGGAATATTGTTCAAACTGGCAAGACATTTGTCAAAGGTCCAACGGCAGCAACAAAATACATACTACCTGGCATCATGTTTCTACCAAACCAAACACAGATAATTTACTTTAATTTTGGTGACATACATAATGAAACAGATAGAAGCCTACCAAGTACTACTCTTCCGCTGATAAGACAATAACATCAATTTAATTATGTCATGTGACTGCTTCAAACAATTTAGATATCAGACTGAAGCTTCAAACTAAAATGGTTCTCTCGATAAGCAAAAATTTTACTGCTGCAACTTTCAGTGTGAAAAGGGCTTGCAAACATTTTTGTTAATTATGTATTACAGCTGTCCTTCATAAAGTTAATTACTAATAGCTGAAAGGCAATAGAGTCTACTTGCATATGTACATGAAAGGCATGACATATGCAAAAATATGATTTTAATTAGCATTCCATGATATGAAGGGCTACAAATCAAACTGGCATGTTATAAGATTTTTAACATTAAACGCTGAATTCGTCTGGACGTGTTTGCAGTAATGGACAATGGAAGGACTGTAAAACACCAGCACTATGGGGTGTAAGAGCCACAAAAGCAAAGACACAGTACTTTTCCTTTACAATTATGTTAATGTAGCTTTTCTGTGTCTGATCTTTTTTGGGCACTTGCACATTATTACAGAGAATCTCTCTTGTGCATCCCTTAAGGTCTAAGATTATAATACTGCCTTATTTAAATGATATAAATTTCCCTATTTTTTTTACAAAAATACATTAAAAAAGTATCTTAAATACTTTTCCCTACACGACTTATAACTATGGCATCATAACCATTACAACTGTGAATATTATATTACACCGTTACCATCATTACTATGCAAGTGTCATCAGAATTACTGTACATAGGGAAAATATTTGTAACAAAATAAAAAAACGTGTTCTAATAAAAGCGTAAGGCATACAAAATGTACTGCCCTCGCTTTTCGACAGAAATAGTATTTCCACACAGCTGCGAAAGGTACCAAACGTATTTTCATTTAGTAATACCTGCATTTCCTGTTACAAACTTCCATTATCCCCCTTCTCGAAAAGAAAAATAAACTCAATGATATTACTGTTAAAGGGCAATGTGCAATCAGAGTTGTAAAGGGATACTTTGCTATTTACATGGAATATAAAGATTCCAACCAGCTATACAATATTTGAAGGGAAGTGCTTTTTGGTTTCTGAGCCCGTTTAGTTGAAGCCTCCAAATGAAGCCCTTTCATATAGCACACAACTGCAGGGGGTACATATAGACATACCTTCCTGAAAAATCAAAGGCCTTGGTAATAACATGAAGCAATTAATCTCACATTCTGCCTCCTCTCTGTTCTATCTACGTTCTAGCAACCATTTTGCCGCTGTTACACAGCACAAATAAAATGAACCCTGATTCAGTCTGCACCTCAGCACCTACTAACATTTTAAGCTTTTAATGTAAGACTTGAAGACTTCAGACTTGAGGAGGGGAGAATACCTCTGCGCAAGTCTGGAGCGCTCAGCATAGCTCAGGGGCAGCTTCCCACCTTACAGAGTCAGACCTTAAAAATAAAAGCAGAGTTGCTATTTTCATAAGAAATTGAGAAAGATGAAAAAGAATTATCAACAGAGACAGCCATTATTAAAACAAGGGGCAAAGTCTAAACAACCTTGTTTGGATGCTGAATTTGAGGACCACCCATTAAAACAAACAAACAAACCAACCCACAAAGAGAGACAAGTGGGAACTATTTGGTTTTGTTTACTAAATCCTGCCGGTGATTTTCAGAGTGGTGGTAGCAGTGTTTGCTGGCTTTACAAAACAAATGCAAACATGTTTTCCATACATTCAGTAACTCTAGGTTTCTAAGCAATTACTAGTTTAGTAGTCAAAAAATAATAGGTTTATCTGTGCTATTTACCTCTACTGAGGTAAATCAGTTATTCCCAAGCTACTGCTACGATTGAAGTGATAGACATGACTTAGCCTTGGCCTTTTAAATTAAGCTTAAGGGAAGTTTGACTGGCACCTATAAGGACTCACTGAGTGAATGCTTTCAAGATACATTGCACTGATACATCTTCAAATCAAAAGAAATCTTTCCATCAGCAATTGCTAAGCACCAATTCAGGCTTCACCAAATTTCTCATTTCTTGTTTTTAATTCTAGTGGAAATATAAACATTCAAATGCTAAAAGCTAACTAGTTTCACAAACACATCAAAAGAGAGTAGAAAAAACCTGTAATTGCATTACTCCACTGTTTCAGATACATGCAAACCAGGCCATACTAGAGGCCTGGAACCAGTTTTACAAACTCTTATCTGGACAAATTCATCCTCAACCCACATGCAGACAAGAAGTCACAGCCCAGCTGCTCTCCTGCAGGTCAAGTCTCAGGCAGACATGTCTAGCCTATACATCCAAGTCATGGTCACTGGGAGTTCCCTTCATTTGGTAGGAAGACTACTAGAAGCCTCCTCTTAAAGTGGAACAAAGTGAGTAGGCAGGATTTCTTTTGCTGGCAGTAGCATTATGTTGGGTTAACTTTTTTAGTGATTTTCAACTACTCTGGTTCCAAACCAGCGATACCCTTGGTCATATGCTCTATGTTCAAACTACAGGATAAATTAAAGACAAGCTGAAAAATTACACAGAACTTTAGAATAGCATCCTCATTCCCTATAGACAACATTTTGCACACAAACTATAAATAAAAATTACTTTAAATCATAAATATATGAGCACCTTTCCCAAAATAAGTTTTCAGAATATTCTGGTTTCAGTTTAGAAGAGTTGTGGCTTTGTAGGAACGTGACCATCCATATTCCATGGCAATCTTCAAACAGTACTTGGACTCTCTCTCAGAACGTCTGTAACTGATTTAGGAGCCTCTACAGACTTGTCTTCAGTTATAAAAGCGCATTTTAAAGTACAAAAGAAACAAAGGGACTTCTAATTCTGGGAATAAAGAAACATATTGGACAATCTTTACTTCCACTTTTTATTCTAGTGTAATACAAATTCTTCAGCATGTACAATGTTTATCATCACAGTACCCAAGGAATATGAATAATCTGTCATGTATTGTCTGTTCTCTATTTTCTCTGTGGGGAGAGAACTGTTCTCTGTGACGTATCTTGCTTTGAGAGGGCAAAAGATTCTAAGTTTTATTATGTTTTGAATCCATAATAGCTCTTTCCTTTTTAATAAGTACATCACTGGGTTAGTGAAAAGCCTAAAAAAAAAAAAACCAACCCAAAACCAAAACCAACAAACAACACACACACACACACCCCCACCAAAACAAGCATTCTGGCCCATAAAGTCACGAAACCTCTTATTTCCTGTGTGTTTACCAAGTGCTCAGCCGTGGCCTAGTTCCAAGGAAGGCACTACATCTTACCTCTACCAGAAAGTCACTTGAAGCCATGGTGACAAACCAGTCATCTTCTAACAACACTAATTGTTGAGGAGGACCAGCATAGGAATTTGTTTCTGTGGGACTCTACAAACAAGGTATCCAGCAGCTGAAGAGCAATTTTAAATCACTTCTCAGTGGATACATAGCTGTCTGCAACTGCTCTTGAAGAATTTATCTTACAGACAACAATGTTCAATGACAGCAGAAAAGTCCAGGAGAATAACAATGAATATCTAGCCTTTATTCATATTCTCAATATCTTTTACATCTCCTTTAAACTGTCCAAAACCTCTTTATACACAAATTTAACTCTGATAATACAGGTAAGCTACTGCATGACCCAAGTACATAGGATGTTTCAAAAAGCTGCTTGAGAGGCTCAAAAAAAAAAAAAATCAAACCCATAAAGAAATCTAAGAGAAGCAGAAAATAATGCTATTATTTAAAAAATATTTGTATTTAGTGCTTTGTATTAGCATAGGTTTCAGGCACAGAGAAAGGACAGAACATTTTACCATTTTGGATGAATCAGCTGGGAGATCTGACAGCATCAAGGAATAATAAAAAAAGGATCTCAAACTTTTATATACCATCACAGAATACAATGAAATAATACATTATCCTGTTCACATCAGGTTTTGTTTTCCATGATCTGTACTTGAATTTCTGTCCTTGTATCTTCAAACAAGGCAAGAAAACAGAAAATCAAGGCAAGCTTCTCAGATCATGCCAAGATGGGGGACTGGGATATGTTCAGGAAAGTAAATAACAATGTGAAATCTATGGTTCTTACTACCTTAACGAAGCATTCTTGTTCTTACTGTGTCTTTAAAAGCACTGGAAACCCTAAACATTTGTAGATGAACATGTGGTTCACATGGAGCCATGTCAATAGGGATAGCAACCAGTAGGAGAGAGAAATAGTTCATTTTCTCAAAAATTACCAGGACCCGCATGTATTTCAGAATGTTCAATAAAGCTTGCATATGTAATTACAGATTTTTGCATGCACTTGAGTTGTGCATGTTCTACCCATAAAGTAAAACTTCACATATTCAAATCAGCACTCAGTAAGATAGTATTTAAACAGTCTACATGAACTAAAAAACTTCAAGGTTTTAAATTCCCCAAATTATATCAAAAGTTGCTACCCAAATCTCATGTCTCCATCAGGATTTTGTATTCATCAGGTTAACTTCAGAAACAGGAGCACAGAGGAAAATGCAGAACTGCCCAGAAAGCAGTGGCTTTCTATGAACAAGTAAGCTTTCCTTTCCATGCATCAAAAGTCTAAATTCCTCAGAATTTCTTCAAGTCCATCATTTGTGGATGTTTGCCGATTCTGAAGGGTCCAGACTGGGGCTCTGATAATTCTCTTGCATGACTGCGCGCAAGGGACTCAATTTAAAAGAAAGTATCTGGCAGGGCAGAGTCTGGTGTGGAAGATATCCAGTAGTGTGAAAGGCTTCATGCCCTTTGTGACAAGATGTCAGGTTCAAGTAAATATCTGGCAGGGCGAAGTCTAATGTGGAAAACATCCAAATATCTGAAAAACTTCATGTCCTCTGTGACAGGACGTCAAGTCCTAGAACTCTTCATAGGAAAGATGGGGTTTTCTCCAGACTCATCTACTAGCCAAATGAAGCAAGTCTTATTACTTCTAAATAACAGCAATGGTTATTCTTCATAAGTTAAAAAAAAAACCAGTAACATTTCGAAAGGTTACCAAGTCATGCATGATCACGCTGTCTGCGATGCTGAGAGTGCTGTGACACGCTGCCTTCTACTCCCTGCTGACCCCATCTGTCAAAGAAGGATATGGCTGCTTTATGCTCCACCCTCACCAACACTGGCAATTAAACCGGGAAGCAAAACACATCCATGCATCCACACCTCCAAGTGTGAATAACTTGGCAGACTGGAAGATTCAAACCTTTCCTCTTGAAAAGAGAAACCAAAAGAGGTAAATGAAAACAACTTTGCCATCACTAACAAGACAAGAAGCCAGGTTACCATGGGGAAGATACGGTAATTCATGGAACCTAAACATCAAAATAACTTTTGAATTTCTGAGAACTATCGGCTTTTCTGCTTCAAGTTTGCGTGGTTTTTAGGGTGTTATTTGGTTTTGAGGGGTTTTTTTTACAATTTTCCATGCAACAATCAGGTATGTCTCTTAATTTTTATTAGCTTCTTTTCCATGGAGAAGTTTTGCTACTGAAGTTTAAAACCCAACATTTTCAAGTGGTTTTTATGTTACTATGAAATCATCAGTGCAATGACTACAACCTCTCCTAAAAATACCTCATCCCTCTTTTACTGTTACTTGTAACAAGCCAGCAATGAAGCCAAGCTACCCAATGGAAAAAAAATAAAGAGAGAAGGCAACAACTTGTATTATTGGAACACCTGTGCACAGCTTGTACCCAAGGTAGACTTGAGTATCACAGCAGCTACTGTTCTGCCTTGCTTTGAACAAGATGACAGACAACAGGATTGTCAATGTGCTGTTCAATGACCTGCATCAATCTCAAGAATAATTTACTGCTATATCACACAGATCATTATGGATGAGCTGCGCGCTATCAATCAATCAATCGACTGTGTTGTTCCTGCATATTCCTGCATCTATCAACCAGAAGAGAGAGACATCCCTCAACATACTCTTGTTGCTCTCTGCCACCAATCTACAATGCTCAAGATAGGAAAAAATTATTAGCCCCATGGCCACAAAGTAGTAGCAATAGGCACAATTACCTCCCCTTACATACTCTGGCAGAAGAGACCTGGGTACAAAGAAAGAGCAAACTAAATAAAACAGAAAACATCCTCTACTGTTCCACTTAAGCTTATCTTACCATCCAAAGTTGTTGAGTCTTCTCACCATCCCACTTTTAAGCTATAGATAGATAGATAGATATAGATATATATTTATAATATAAACCATCCAGGACAGAAATTCAGTCTGTTATTGCAAGGACTGTGGCAAAAAAAAAAAAAAAGAATTCACTGGCAGTATTTGTATTATTTCCTCCCCCATGGGGGAACTCATTTACCTGTGTGCCTCACCTGAAGTTACTTATTTTGTAACTGAAATCAAAAAGGTTTCCGGTAAGTTAGCTAAAGGTCCATTCTATACTTTTTTATTTTGAAGGTATTGTGTAGTGGCGTTTTATTTTAAATACAAAAAGTACCCTTCAATAGCAGCTGCAGGAATAAGCCACATCCAGCCAGTGATAATTGTTATTAACACAAAAATGGGCAGAAACTTAAAAGTGGAACTGGGAACTTTTATATTTGGAGACACAATAACAAAGTGATAACTGTAAGTTAACAAATGGCACTCTTTGTTTGCTTAAAGAGAAAACTTAAAATAGCTAAACAGTGGCAAAAACTTTAAAGTCAGGTGTTCCCTCTGTCAGAAAATCACCTTACAAATATATGAGAAAATTAGTACCACTACAAGAAATGTTTGTTTTAATATTCAGAGCAGTTAATGAATGTTAAGTGATAATGGTAGACAGCAGTAGTATGTAATTAGATTTCTAAACACATCTTACCAAATCACTCCTAAGCTAAAAGAATCACATGTTCTATTAATTTTCATTGGTTATTGAGCATCTGTAACTGTCACCTCTAACAGGTGTTTGGTAATCTAACAGCTGCACAAAGTACTAAAAAAAAAAAAAAAAAAGAAAAAGAATCACTATGTGCTTTCTTTAGCGCTGCTATCAACCTCTCAAGTCTACCACAATGCAGAACCTCTCTTCCTAAAGTCTGAAATGCAACCCTAGACTTGGTGTTGGGAGTGCCTCGCATTTAAGAGAGGTTACCACTAACATCCAAAACCAGGACATCACCAGAAAGCACACTTGCCACGCTAAATGAGGCTGCAGAAATGTTTTATACATAAATGAATGTTTACAGTTGTAAGCACTGTGATCCAGAATAGTGCTTTACCAACCACGCCACCAAGACACGGCTTATGTCTTTTCTTTTTTCATGATCTGTATATCCAACAGTCTCTCTGGTCCCTCCCTTTTCCATTCCTTCCACTTTCTTCAGACACTGGCTTGTCCTCCTATTCGTGATCCAGTCCATTTCCTAGCATGCTCAGGACTTCAGATAGAGAATTTGATGCAGTAGGCATCAGTTGCACATATCATCATCTAGCATCTGGAAAGCAACAGCAAGATAAACAGGCTAATATTTGAAAGGAGAAATTCTTCAAAGTAGATTAAATCTTTTGGGTGAGTCAGGTGAACTACATCTCCAGGTGCCTTGAGAGGAGTTTTGAAATACTGGACTTTCTGCAGGCAGTTTGTAAAGAGCTTCCTACTGATCCCAAGGAGCAAAGTCCGTGCCTTTTGAAAGTGCAAGAAACAGACTGTAAGACTACCTCAAAATAAGGATGTTAGGATGTTCCAATGACTTTCTCCTTAAAAGAAGAATTGATAGAGCCAAACAAATATATTTAATACTTTGCTATTCCTGAATGAAAAGTCACTTTTCATGTAGCTTCTTCCTGACGGCTCAGAAATCGCACTGCAGACTGAATTACCAGCTTTATACAGAACTTCTCCAGGAAGAGCTATCTTGAGAATGAAATTCTCCTCATCAAAAGAATCTACTGTTGCCTGTCTTTAAAGGAAATCAAAACAAATCTAAAGATAGTTGATCTGTGGACTAGAAAACACACAGGGCCTGCAGTAGCAGTGCCACATACACAGCTCAGTCAATTCTGCAGCTACAGTGCCTGCGGTCTTTTGCAAAGTTGAGAGATACCAAGAAAGGAATGAGATGAATAAATTGGTCACTTTCTGATGACTGAACTGCTCAGAAGTCATATACAATCAGAAGACATACACAATTTTTATTGACAATTTCCCCACAATTTGAAATGCTGCTGGTGATAGATGGTGGCTGGAGAGAAGACTCTGCAGTCTGCTTGATCTGTGAGAGTAGTGAGAATGTTGCCCTAGGTCTTTTCTTGACATAGAAAAGCAAGTGCTGGTTGATTTGTTTATTCCTGAGACTTAAACTCAGCTGTAAAACACATCCTTTTTGCCTTACATCCAGGCATTCCACAAGACTGTTTGACTTCAGGTAGAAAGCAAAATACTTCAGAATATCTTTTTGCCAAAGTAGCTGCATAAAAATAGTAAATCTATGACAGCAAGACCTAATCTGTAACCATCAGTAGTACCATCCACATGCATAAACCTTCAACAACAGGCTGGTCAAATCAGAACTGACTGGTTCCAGCCAAAGAAATAAAAAGGCTATTGTTTGGGTCAGATGGGTTTCAGTCCACAGAAAATGCATCTGATACTTGTATCCCCATAAACACATTTCAAGCACAAGGATGGTTCTGGCTTTCCATGTCCAAGGGCTCTTAGTCCTGGCCGTTGCTGCCTCAGGGACTAAGAACCACCTAACACTGTGTCATCAGACCAACCTAACACTTGACAAGCATGTCTGATTAATGTTTGATTTTTCTTTGTTAGAAGACATCTTTATTAGAAGTTGAGCGTAAGTAAAAGCTCAGAGCTTTCAACTGGCATCTCAGGCTCTCCATATATTCCCATCACAGCCATGTCCAACTCTTCCCAAAAGTGGAGTGTTGCAACTTCCTTCTACCACAGAAGAAGGAGGCTCGCTGAAGAAAGTATTACTTTTTCTTCTTTTACTTTTTCATCTCAGAGCAAGTCATGATATGCAGACCAGACAGACTGTTATGCCTTACCGAAGTATTACAGATCTACAAAACTCTCTCAAATTATGGCACTGAACGTAGAGTATGCAGATGATATTAAGAGCAGCACAGAAGTCTATCCAAATAAGAATTCCAGGTGTAATAGTGGTGTTACTCCACCTATCCCATAAGCAGATGCTAACACCTCTCATCACTTCAGCCACATACTTAGCAGGGGAATCATTAACACTGCCAAGCACAGTCTGGTGTTTCTCAGGTTTACCTCTGATGTCCAGCAGGAGTCACTTCAGAAGCCCAAAGCCCAGGACCAAAGGGATTAAGAGTACTCACCTGAGATATAACTGTTATTGAAGCAATAAAGACAATAGAAAAGATCCCACTGAATTTAGATGGATGTTTTACACACACACACACACACACACAATCAGGCCACATTCTTGCATTCCAGTGTGGACGTTGCATGCACTTGGCATGAAGACTGTCATCAGTCTGGAAAAACCACAGGAATATAGATCAGACAAATCAGTACAGTCATAAAGATGATATCTGTGACACAGCAGAAGATGTTCTCTGGCAAAGATTACTCCAATTCCAGCCAGCATCTGAGATTAACTCTGACCATTTCTGGCCACAAATCAAACATGAGAGATATAGGAACTTCATAGGTGCCCAATGGAATTGAGAAAAAAAACATCTTTGATCTCAAGGGCCTGGATAAACCTACATACACATGCTGGGTGTACCTATGAACAAAGAAGTAAAGGAGCAATCAGTGTAGTTTCAAACAAAAGCTTATGGCATGCCATCTAAAAAAGAAAGATGAAGTGACAAAGTACCCAAACAGATGCAAGAAAAGGAATGTATATTGCTAACAGGAAAAATTACAGAACTTCAGGTTTTTTATACAAAGTGACAGCCTTGTCCTATAAAGAGACATAAACCACATCTAAAAAAAATATTATTTTTTCAGTATCTTCCTGAAATGAAGCTAAAGGGGTTTTCCTTCCAAATCCATGCTGTTATTGCAACCACAGCCCCATATAGCCTCATCTCAAGTGCCAGCATGAAACGATGGGATTCTACAGGTCCACTTTCAGTACGAGGGGAACCTGACAGCACAGGTGACACAGGTGCCAACACACACTGTGCTACTCCATTTTATTCAGTATTGCATCACATTTTGATTTTCATGAATGGGTTCCTATCAGAGCACTAGAATTTAACATGCTCACAACTGACACATGTCCAAATGCCCACCTGAATTCTCCATATTTCCGGGAGGTCACTTAGAGCTGTGGAACAGAGCATGTAACCACTGACATGCAATTCTCTGCTTAGCTTTGTAACAGGATGCAAGTAAAATGGCTCTCACACTGGATTCCAGCACACCTCCCCACTCTTGTCCCTCTCACACCCACAGGGCTTGCTGAAGGGATGAGCTGCACCAGGACAGTTTGCAGCTGAGAAAGGCCTCAAATTTTAAATAGTTTAAAAACATTCTGCAAAGATTAAATATATACAAAATGCTTTAGCATTTTATATTAATGGAAATAAGCAAACAAAAAAACTCAGCAAATCAAAGGGCTGTTCTGTTTCTTTACCATTTCTCAGATTAGCAGAACTCCTCTCAAAAAAACATTATTTATTACATGAAATGTCTGTACCTGGACAGACATAGAGACAGAAAGAGTCTGATCAGTGTGCAACTTCTATAAAACTGAATAGTAGACAATGTTATGTGCAACACATAGCTGAATGGATGGATGGAATTGATTTTATAAAGGTGTAACAAACAAAATAGTCCAAAATATTCACTGATAAACACATGCTGGGGTGGAAACAACCTATTACAAAATTACTGTAAAGATCCTCAAACTGTTCAAGGGAGAAAAAAGTCCAATTTTCCACATAACCTGAGAGCACAGAGTTTTCTGATTATAAGATCCAAGGAACCTGTAAACCCAAGGCTCTAATTTTCTTATGGCGACTGCGTAATATTTTGCAAAGTAAAATTGACTGAGATGGAAGCTATTTTGCATGGTACAGTGGCGATGGCTAACAAATGAGAGTTTTGTGAGCTGAATGTTAGTCCCCTGCCTCATCTGCCACCCCTAATGACAGCAGCCACCTGCTGTTTTATTGTCACAGCTGGAGCCGGTTCACACTCCTTGGTGCTGAGCTCTGCCCATGAGCGCCAAGCTCTCGCCTCGCCTCATTACTTTGATGAACTTTTTATGGTCAGCACCCATGAAGACCTCATCTAGGACTATACAACCTAGATCGGCTTCAGGGAGTGCTTCCAGCTAGCATGAGGTGATAATACACAGTGACACCACGGCTGCTACTGCCTGTCACTTAGGCAAGTCACTATACTTCTGGCTCTACAGGGCCCTCAACAGGTAAAATGCCATGAAATTCTCCTTTACAAGAAAGTTCACTCTCTTTCTTTTCACATTTCAATACAGAGAGATCATATCCTGCTACCAACATTTAGCTTTTCAAAGATAGATATTACAATAAAAAAATGTGTCATGCTGTTTACTGCATATAACCACAGACAAGAAATCTCTACATTCCTTGAACATAACCCTGTTGCCCTCCTAAAAAAAGAAAGCAAGCATGAAAACCATATTAAGGCTTGATTAACACCTATAAAAAAGTAATTACATGTATATTGCAAGAGAAGAACCATTTTAACTTAAAAGAGCAAAAAGCACAGAAACAAAAGTCAAGCCAGTCAAATCAAATTATTACGCAAAAGAATTCACAGTGGAGAATGATACATGTTACTTCCCTCTCACCTAAAAAACACCACACACTTAAACATCCATTAGATACGATACTTTCTGAAATCAAGGTAACAACAAAGCAAAGCCTTTTACATCTTTTTTTCTTAATCAGAACAGGCTGTTACTACTTTCTGCTAGTTTAAAAGCAAATAGAACCATCCTCTCCTTTTCAATTTTTTTTTTGTATTAACAAATACTCCAAATCTCCTGAGCCTGTATACAGTTTTAAACTTCATCAGAAATTCTTTTATTGACGCATTTAGAGCAAACTGTTTTATGCTTGATCACTGAAATTTAACCCCAGGTTTACTTTCAGCAGTAGAATAATTATTTTGGTGTCAACAGAGCTTTACATTTGCCCATATTTACATATAGCATTAAGATTAATATATGTGCTATTAATAATAATTTCATTAACATTCTGAAATCATCAAATAACATTTTGACTTTTGAATGGCTGTAGGCTATTATAAGCCTAAAAACCAGAACATTTTCAGTATTCATTGTGTAGCAATCCAGCTGATCAGTTTTGACAAATTCATGCAATGTTATAAGCCATTAAACTTCATTTAGTTTCACTTAAAAATTCCACCTAAAAATAAAAAGCAACTGTCTTTTTTGTACAGACAGTACGATTTCCAGCAGTTAACAGCTCCCAGGATCCTCCAAAAAGAAACTGCTGGAGTTTTGTTTCTTTAATTGAAATGTTTCAAAATTTATCGAGGAGTTTCTGAAATAATATTTTTGAAACCACTGACCTAGCAAGAGTTGAAAATCTCTATCATGTTACAGTGCAATTTAGCTCCTCTTGGCAAGGGACAGTGCTGCAGAGACACTGTGCTTCACATAAGACCCCTACAACAGATGGAAACTTAAAAATGTGTTGCTGAGCAGGGGTTATGTCTGCTGCATTTCTGAGAATTTACTTATACACTCACTTCTCTATTAGTGCTTTTTAAGTTCGACCTAAACTTCAGCTGAAGAGACAGAAGAAAATATGATGCAACAAAGGTTTCTGTTCTGCTAAAAGCTGAGCACCACCGAGACAGTTGTGAAGGTATTCGAGAGACCTCAAGAACACACAGAACCTTGCACAATGAGGGCCTAAAATGTATGAACAATCCCAAATATAACCAATGCAAATTTCTCTACCACTACAATTTCCAAAAGCGCTTGTCTTCCGCACAAGTTCAAGAGAACTTCCTGTGAAGCACAGTGACAGATCAATCACATCCTTTGGAGAATCCAACAACATAAGAGAAAATTGGTTTTAGAAGAAAAAGAAATTCTTTTCTTTTGACTAGATCATGTATTTGTCAAGTGCATAATTTGTAGGACTCATTTCATACCCTTAAAAATAAAACATCAAAAATACGGCTTGACCAGTGCAGGGTAAGACATTACGAAATGGACAAACTGCCTCAGTGGAACAATTAATGGTTTCAACAGAACAATCTCATAAATGGTGCCAGTAATTAAATAACAATAGCTAAGAGATTTATTCCTCTTTTTTTTTAAGCAGAAGTGTGTCAGCAGTGGTATGCCTATTGCATGCTTTGTGATATGGCACACTTAAATAATTTTAAAAGTTTCAAGCTTTTTTTTTTTATCAAACTTGAATTCATAAAGAACAACTATTATCTCGGTATTTATTGTCCTGTTATAAAGGAATTTGTTAAAGGATGCATAGCTATCCATACTAGCTGTATTTGCTCACCGTCTTACAAGAAAGTAGCCTGCATACACATATGAATATATGGAAATACGTTTCCTTTGTAACATTGGTTTGCCTTGGCATTATGACTGTGTTGTAGACTTGTATTCTAAAATATAACTTCAATTTACCCAGCACTTACAGTTCACTGGTCTGTAATTCTTAATATCCCTCTATTTTCCACCAATTTTAATTTTAGTTGCTGTTATTTAAAGTTCATTTTCCATGCCCTTTCAATTGTGACTTTTTTCCAATGTGACAACGAACCTAAGTGTCATTTCTGATGGTGACTTTCACTGGAATACAAAGGAGCCAAACTTTTTAAAAGAGAAGTTACATAAAAATCATCAGACAGTAACAAGTTGTGGTCAGTATGAAGATGAGCTGCATGTGAACAGACAGTCTGGAGGTGATGGGATTTGTATCCAATTACTAATCCCCTGAGCTATTCAGCCCTCTGAACAATAAATTTCTATAAGATGATCCCTTAACCCATCACCAGCTGGTCATGCTACTGCATTCCAACATTAATGACGAAAAGGGGAACACCTTGCACTTTCTATTTAAATCTCCACAATACAGGATACTCATGTTGGAAAGACCCCAGACTTCTTTTCTCATCTAATGCATCCTATAAAAACAGGAATAGACATATAAAATTGTTTGGCTTAATGTTAATATTCTGTCTTCTCTACTTACTCCAAGCAAACAAAGAAGCTTTCAATGTACACATTTTTCCTAGCACTGAATAGAAATAAACATCGATCCTAAAATATGGCTAAACTTCTGTGCCTGCTGTTAAAGAACAAGATATCTGTCTGAAGGATCTCAGATACTGTTGAGGAACTGTTCACCCTTTAAAAAAAATATTACCTCTGTAATGCTGCCAGTGCCAGTGTCAGGCTGGGCAATTAGCCAATTAAGTGTGAATAAGAACTGCCAAGAAACTATTTTATTTTAGCCTCAGAATATTTGTGAATCTGCAAGCTGGTGTGTTTGTGTTCATGCATCAGTGGAATCTGGTTGTTCATGCCAGGTTTTCTTATCACACTTTTCTGCCTCTTTGAACCTGCACATTCCTGCAATACAAAATGGACATCTGTCTGCTGATAATGTCAACATACTTAGGTTCACAAGGAGAGATTTTGTATAACTAGATCTAAAGTAGTCTTTGTGTTCATTACCTGACCCTGTCTGCTTACACAAGGCTAGAGGAGTGGAAGAATCCAATACTGCGAGCACCTCTAGGAGACTTTAAAGACAACAGATGTGGAAGAAATCAGCATCGATTACAATATCCCTGGCCAAATACTCTCCTAGAAATCCCATTTTTACATGTCATCTGAAGGTAATTCTCACTTCTCAAAGCAGACTGGAGTCAATGGGGTGCTGAGAGTATCCTGTTATCTCCGTAATTTATATCTCATTATGCTTTAGACTCCTGTACATCCATCTAGGAAATTCCACTTGGAAATATGAGGACAAAACACATCTCAAGCAGTCTGACCAGGGCTACAGCATAGAAAGCCTGAAGACATCATCAGATTTCTATTTTTTTCTATTCTTCTGCATTTTTTCTTTTTTTAAATTTTTTTCAGGATGGGAAGTGGGAAAGATGGTGTGCAGACCCACCAACTGCAAGCCTTTATCTTAATTCAGTCATAAAAATACAATCATTTCAAATATGGATCCTTCAACACTTGTGTTACAATCATTCAAATTTAAAACCAATGCAAAAAACGATATACACAATTTACAAATCAAAAGTGAACAGTGCCAAGTACAAATGGAAGTATGAAAAACCCTTTCATAACATTTCAGAACACAGGTATTACCTAGAATTGAAGTTACCTTCTTGAATACCTATTAGAGAATTTCACAAATCTTAACAGTACTGACAACTCGTTCAGAATTTACCATCACTTACACTAAAAACACATTCTACTTTTCAAGACATGTTTAAACAGCCTTGATGAAAATTAGTATATGTTGTAAAATTGTGAGTACGTTTACTTACTTATTTTAAGGCCAGTCAAAGTAATTACCCAATATTGCTGCCTCTAATCAGGGATTACAGAGTAAGGTTGGGTACCAGTTAGTAAAAATGTCACTGATCACAGAATCACAGAATATGCCGAGTTGGAAAGGATCCTAAAAGCCTTCAAACTCACAGTCTCTTTTATCACAGCATGACATAAATGAAGTTGTGTGAGTGACAACCATCCCTTACACAAGAATTCACAGCCAAGCCTACTATTTTCTAATAAACCCCACCCGTCAGGAAAACAGGAACACCATGCTAGCTACAGCACAAGTTACCCCCTGGACTGGTCAAAACATGCAACAATTGCTGTGCCTAAGGGTGAAGCTGGTACAGCAGTACACCATGACACACTGAAGATTCAGCTAACAGGATTTTCCATGTACCCAGTAGCTGTGCTGTGGAGAAACCTGCCTGCAGGAGGGCCAAGCTTACTGCTCCAGAACTCCACCAGAGAAGAACTGGTTTTTCCTACATATTATCAACTTTTCCACGGATCCCCTCAGCTGGAGATGTTTAGAAATGGGACACATCACCACCTCACTCTTCCCTATTCTGGGACACTACTATGAGCAGAGGAGGGACCAACATAACCTACAACATAACCTACACATCTTTGCCCTTGCTTTTCATACACTCCATGACAAAGGGAAAGTAGGGCTAGCAGGTAGTCATTAACAGAAGTGAACAAGCAAATTCTTTTGAATATTTTTCAGGTTAAAACGGAATTCCATTTTTCACTATTCTTCTTATGTTTTGCCTTGTATATCTGCAGCTCTTGCAGTTGCCAAAGATTCTGCTTTTTCTTGTTATTTTGGTAAGCACAAACATAGCCTTTCTTCTTACCTTTTTGTAGATGCATCACTAAAAAATTGTATCATAAAGCATTTAGAAATTATGTTTTTCATTCCAGCAACAAGACAAACCGAAAATTCTAAAATGTATCTCTAAATTAATGCAAGCCTACTTCCTCTCAAGAAGAGAGCAAACAAGTGTAGGTTTCACTACAGTACATATGATCTAGATAACAAGGTCTAATCATAACATATTTATCACCATCTAGCATTTGGCTTGTATATGATGTCCACAGGCACTTGTAGTGATAGCTGTCAAACTGCATTCTTTTTCTGGCATAAAAGAGCATAACAACAAGGACAAGCAATGGAGTGCAGTACAGAGTAACAACACAGCCTGGAATTTAGCCCATAGTAAAGAAACAGTCAAATTCATTATCAACCTCAATGATGGAGGTTCATGCGTACAGTGGCAGAATGTTTCAGAAGTCACTAAGCTTGTTTCTGCTAAAAATGCTAAAAAATATTTCAGTAAAATGGTACCGTTTTCCCCTCCTTTCTTTTTCACCAGATCAGGTATCAGAAAATCTTAGTTAAACTAAGCATGTTCCTTCAGAAGGTGGTCTAAAAGGGCATGACCCCCCCACTCAGATTTCAACTGCTTGTTCCAACAGTATGTGGTCCACCAGCACATGAGTAAGTCAAACTACTCCTGCTTAAATTGGAGGTTCCTGTCTCCTTGACAGGCAAATGACAAAGCTCATGCATCATTCAGAAATGTCTTAGGTTACTGACAGTGCAGAGAAAGGCTCCTATCCTTTACAACACTTCTGAAGAACAGAGGTCACAACCAGAAAAAAACATACTAAGATTCATCTGTCTTCCTCAGATCACACTTTCCTTAATTTGTTTTTAATAGATTATTAAATTTATTTATAAGTCAAGTTCCTGACAAATGGCTGTTTCCCCATCCTTAACTTCTGCGGTGAATGCTTAACAGGTAGAAAACACAGAGTCCTTTTCTGAAAGAACAAAGTCCCAAACCAACCTTGCCAGCACTTTATACAGCTAACAGTTTCACCATGGTCCAAAAGCCAAAGCCACTAACTCCAGGGAAGTAATGCATGTTTGGTCCCAAGAACCTCTTGATAAAAAAAAAAAAAAACAAACCACACAACAAAAAAACAACCCGAGAGAGAAAAGAGAGAGACATAATCAGGTGATCAGGAACCCAAAGTCAGTTTTATCCATCTGCAGTTGCTCAGCAGGGAACTGAAAAATGGAAAACACTAAGCCTAAAAATCAGAGGACAGCATGCCAGACAGAACACATCACAATTCTGAGCTGTATAAACAGAGACAAGTTAAAGGGCATCTAATCTTTAAATTCTCTAAATTAGTTACACTAAATCCTATACTAGTTAGACTGTTACAGTAAATCCTTTAAATAAATATTATTTAGCAAAGGCCATGACAACCTGTGCTGTATTTGTAAACCTCTGGCCACCTGGAATAGGATCAAACTCATTTAGTATTCTTGAAAGTCTGTTCTAAAAAGTAAACTTTGTATTATTTGTATTATGTGCATACACAAGGAGTATGTTCACCTGAAGGGCTATTCATAAACAAATATGTAGGCACCTATGGCAGTGACCACCCCCAAATTCATTTTTCATCTTTACAGTTAACAAATACTTCTGATTGCTCAATACATATGTACATATGGATGCAAAATTATATATTGATTAGTTTAGCTTTTAGCATAGCATATGAATCCATTGGATTTCTCAAGAGTAACAGTTAACATTTTTAAAAAATTATACCAATAGACCATTAGCATTACAAGTGAATTTATTTTCCCCAACAGTGCTAAAGATATGCAAAATTTTCATTTTTCAGAGTTGCATAGTAAATGATTAACACCAGCTCTGCTCATTATCTTGCTTAACAAAACTTCTCTAAAAACAAATAAATCAAAAATGCCTCTAACATTCCTGAATAAATAAATTACAGACCTGTTCAGTGGCAGCAATGATATTTTAAAAAGCTTGTGCAAGCTCATTGTACAATTTTATTACAAAACTGCAATTTATAATAAAACTGTCCACTTTTTTTATTTTCTACCCAGTTTTATTCAAAGAAGTACTTTTTGTGATCCAAGAAATTTTTTAAAAAGCTCCATATCTAGAAACATCAGGCTCATATTCTAGTGCGTTACAACATACAAATAATGATACGAGGAGAAATCTTACTGCCTGTTTTACAGTGGGACTGGTAAGAAGAACTGCAGTTAAAATGAAAGAATTACTATTCTAATACAAGATTCCCATTGCTCTGAATGCATACTTTGTATTTTTTTAGAAAAACATTTCTTGTCTCAGACTTTAGGGTTATTTTTCTTACATTACATGTGCACACTGAAGTCAGTCTGGAAGTAAAACACTGCATTTCCCATTCTTGCTGGAAAGAACAGTGAAACAAGGAATGTCCAGTTTTAAAGACTTTTCTTTAAAGAAATTGCCTTCCTACCTCAGTCCCCATGTTCAGAGGAAAAACTTACTGTAAAATATCTATATTTATGGGGTAATTTTTTTTTTGTCCTTGCCAACAAAACTGTAGTTTGGGGTCAAAATAGCCATTGCTGAGAGAAATGCACACATCACAGGAAGAATTTCCTCCTCAAAAGAAAGTATTGAAAATAATGTCTGTTCCCTCTGTAGAACAAAGAGCAAAATGAAACACAATCTGCAATGCAACCATAATAAAATGAAACTGTTATCTGTTGCTAGTTCCCTACCAGCCCACAGATTTTTCTTGGTGTTAAAAAACAGCATGTAAATTAAGGTGACTGAAACATGCTTTCAGCGAGCAGAGTAATATAGTAGCTATTCATCACCTGAAGTCATAAAACACTAGGTCTTGTCCTTAGCATATTCTAATGAAGCCTATCATGCAAATGAGAGTGACCTTTTCCGTGCATTCTGCAAGTTCACATTTATGTGAGGAGTATATATAGTTTGCCAATACAAACTAGCCAAAGACTGCGTAATTACTGTAATCAATTAGTAGTTAGTGTCGCTCTGCTCATTTGTGGCTAATGTCAGCTAAACCATTTTTGAGAAAACCACCCTGACAGCCTCTTTCTGTTGTTTTTGTTGCTGCTGTTATTCTGCAACAAGAAAACAAGATACAAGTCAAACTTCTCAAGATGGAAGCACTGTAGCATTTTTCTAAAATGCTTTCCCTTAGGGTGAAAAATAAAAATAATACCCACTCCTGTGACGGGTACCGATTCCCCAGTTAAGTTACATATCCTTAAAATGACATTGAAGTTTTCCGCCTGTAAAATGAAACATTAATATTTAAATATTTAAATGAAGGACACTCTCCCATGAGGCAGTTCAGACCAAGTAAGGAAGACTTGGTAGAACTTAGGCACCCTTTTCAATGGATGAGTAAACAGGCCATACCCTCTGCTCAGCAACAGTCTATTTTGTAGACAGTTATGGATAGGAAACATTACTGGAGCTGGTAATTAAAGTAAAAACTAATACTGTCTCAGAAATGGGGAATTTTACACAGGAAAATCATTTATCATGCCTACAGTTCTCCACAACTGAAATGAATTATCTTCTTACTTAGCACATGTCTGTTTTATTCTACAATAGCTTCCAAACTGAAACAAGGCCCACTTGCTGGTTTTCATATCAAAATCAACCAGACATAAAGGAAAGTTATGCTACTATTTCAAATTAACTGCCTATATAGCACCTGATAAAAAACCAGAATTTTAAGACAAAGAAGAATACACGATCATAGGTTTGTGTTCTCATACTCACACCCTTTACAAAAGTCACATCCAAGCAGTTTAAGAAACCAAAATCAACTCTGTGCACATTCAAAACAAAACCAGATTTCAAAGAAATAAGAAGTAAGAAATCAAAGAAATAAAAAATAATTCTATTTCCTGATTTACAACTATGCTGAGAAATTTTTTTTTTGCTAAAAATTACACTATTTATGCAACATTGAAAAAATACACAAACACATGCACTCCATATATAATATATATGTATACTGTGCAGCAAAGAAGCTTCTACCTTGCTATTTTTTGAGGTTTGATGAATGTCAGTCAATTGGGTTTTTTGAGTTAGCAGAGAACTGCAGATGGATATATTACAGGGATAAGAAAACATCACATTTTTTGACGGAGGAGTGAAGATGAGTTCTGGGTTTCTTGCATGCCCATATCACACTGCCAATGCTCTGAGCATTTCTATTTTACAAAATATTCTGCAGTAAAGCAGTTGCAAGGCATGTATCATTTGGCCAAGTAAAGCATCAGATAAAGAGAACCATTTATTAAAAAAAAAAAATTACTATCAAAATCTAAAATTATTAACACATAAGACTAAAGAAAAATGTCAAAGGACTACACACAGAAAAATGTCAAAGGATTACACATGTATATAAAGACATAGCAATAAAACACCAGCTCTTTTCCTCACTTGCCACCTGTTTGCGGGTAAATCATTCTGGACCCAATTCTGAGAACACTGAAAAGAGCAACATTCCCTACAGTTTCACATGAGGCAAAACTACAGTAGACTCTTCTGGTTTTTTCAACCATAAAATGAAAATACTACTTATCTGCAGGATCAGAAAACTTTTATTTGGTCTTATTCTTAAAAATGCTTAGAGAAATTCCAAAGGATAAAAAGTATTAAAAAAATGTATCTGTTCAGCAAGAAAGTAGCATTACTCACAGCTAAGCTTGTGTCCCGTTAAGTAAAGAGGGCAGTTCAGGAACGCATTTGGAAGATCTCTAAATAATGCGGACTTTTGAAATAAAAGTTCAAAGCAAAAAAATACAAATAATAAAAGTCAGGTATTTGTTTCCATGGTGATGGGGAGGGGGAGCAATCAAGTTGCAATAAGTAGAGTGACTTTGAAGATTGATTGCTTTCCTCCTGCATACTGCTGGAGCCAGGCACCTCACGCAGCATCAAGCACGTCCGAGGCGTCAATCCTGACACGGCGCCCAGCAGCGGGAAGATCGCTCTTTTCATTCTTGTCAGAGCGCGCCGCAACCGGGGCATCTGACAGCTACTGAGAGGGACGACAGGGAACACGGCGAGCGAGAGCAGGGCAGGCAAGCAGCGCACCCGGAGAGCCTGGGGCAACACGGCAGCGGTGAGGAAGGCCTCGCGGAGCCGTCACCTGACCGGCACCCACGAAAAGGCGAGCAGGAGATGCTTCAGAAAGCGGGAGACTCGCCGATCACTGCTGATCCACCCCGGGATGATGCCTTTATGATAAACACTCACGACAACTTGCGACCAAAGTGCTGTTACAACACTAATTGTCCATGAAAGCTGACCTGCAGCAAAGCAGCAGAGTTCAGTTTCGATAGGCCTGGCTCAAGAGTACGACCATGATTGGGGATGACAGGAGACATCCACGCATCAAAAATCTCCGAGAATGGCTGACGTGACTTTGCACACTGTAAAAAAGCACTGGAAATCCTAGACTCCTGGCTCTTTGTCAGGAAGGCAGAAAGGACTGCAGGGGGGGCATTTTTAAGAGCATCTTTCCAAACTACCATAAGCTTTGCATGGCCTTCAAAAGCATGGATGGATCTCTTTACCCTCTGTGCCGTTTTTCTTCTTCTTACTGTCTTTAACCAAGCATAAATCCCATGTGGTTCAGGATGGAAGACCACACTTTCTCAGCCACAGAAATGTTCCTCCTTAAATTTCAACATATTTTCTGACTTTGATTCAAAGGTACAGTTTTATCCCCATTTTGTTTCAACTCAGCAAGTGCCAGGACTTGCAACTTTCTAGTGTAAACCCCTTGTAGAAATGCTGGAAGTGTGTCAAGGCAAGAAGGAAGCATTTTTACTCTCTGATGTGAATATGTGTTTCAGGGACACTTGATAAAAGGATTATAAAATAAAAAGTAAGGAAAACAATGGTACAGATAAGGCTATGCAGTTGAGAAGGATTAAGTCTATTTTTTAAGTATGAAAATAACTACATGGAAAGAAAATAAAACTCTTAAATTTTTAATCATAAGCATCACAGAGTGATTTACTGTTGCCATGATGCTTCAGATTTTTGAACACTTAAGTTTGAAAGGAAAGCTTCAGCTTTATTATGTTTTGCAATTTACTATTCCTTCAGCATTTCAGGCTTTTTAAAATAAGCTAATAATGTACATGAGGCACCTTAAAATTAAAAATCACAATTTAAATTCACATTTTATGATATTAAATGACCTTTATTATATCTTATTAAAAATAGTGTGACCCAAAATAAATCTTTTAATTGGTAATTTTTAGCAGTTCAACTTTTGAAAGTCTAAGAGGAGAATAAAGTGCATGGAACAAAATCAATCCTGAATCTTATTTGATAGCCATAATTTTGGATCAAACAAACAATTAATCTTGTTTAACTTTTGAAATGGTTCAATGTTTAGATTGACCTAAACATAAAGTTTAAAATTAAATTGATTAAAAATTGAACTGGTTTAATTATTCAAAACATTGCAAAATTACCCATTTTAAATATTGAACAGATTGAAAATGTTAAGCTACAATGTCAAAAAAATTAGAAATGTGACCCAAGGATAACAAAAACACGTATGGAGAAGTTCAAAAAAGGTAGGAGTTTGGGGTCTTTTTGTTTAGTTCCATTTTTTTTAAAAGGAATAATGCACAATAAACTACTGAAATTGTAAAGATTGATAGGACCAACAAAATACATAAGACAATAAAAGGCCATTAGAACAGAGGAAACCAAATTGAATGGGTTCTTTTTGGAGATAGCACAAGATTACAAATTAAGACTTTACTGCCCAGCCCCCCTTCCCTCAAATGTCTCCAATCTGGTTATTTCTTAAATACTTCCCACTTTAGACAAATACAATAAGACATCCCCCATAAGGCAGCCTTAGGCATTTGTGTTGAACACGCACCCAGGTGGATCAGCAGGCAGGACAGGTCAGGTCATTCAGGTTATTAGTTAAAAGGGCGGGAGACACACATCATTCAGACACAGTGGGGCTACTGACTTATAAGAGAAGGCAAGATGCAAATCATGCTTTTATTTACCTATACCCCTTTGCAAAACGAAAAGCAAGTTTCATACTTCCCCATACATTTAAGATTTTATTTTTTTTAAAGCGTGTGATTCTACCATGTTGTGGTTACAAGGACACCATGTCATTTGTACTGCCCCTAATGCAAAGGTCTGAGCTTAACTGATTTGTTGGAATTGCTGCAGTTAAAATGCTGTACACCACTGATAATTTACTAACATATACAGAATACTGAAATAGTTTTACATCCCTGTACCTATGGGCAAAAACGTCAAAGATCTCTACAACAACCCTTGTTACACATTCTTGATTTATAAAAAGCCACTCAACTTCCAACAAGGATTATTAATATAGAAATGCAAGAACCTTGACACAAACAGTTTCAAATAAGAACTTATTTTAACTATACAATCTTACTAAACAGAATATTCTAAAGGGACAAATAAGACTTAATTACTTTCTCCTATTTTTTCACATTCTTCAGCATTCATTTAGCTTAGCATTGTTTCCCAGAACTGATAAAATATCTGATAGCATGGCACCACTGTTTCCAAAGAACACTTTGTACAAGCAGTAATAAGAGCAATATAACCCCTGCTTGGCACTTCCGCTACAAGTTAAAAGGTCTATGTGCCATCAATGCTGAGCTTATACTTCGTTAACAGACAAAACGAAGAAACAATTTACAAGAATATACATTCAAGAAGAAAATAAGGACGGAAAATTTAAAAAAAAAATCCATAAGTGGAACACCAAAACCAGAGTGTGATCATGAAAAAGAATGAGCACATACCACCAAATAAAAAGGGGATGACTAAGCTTGCTGCATCCCAGAATTCAGATATGAGATTAAAAGAACATAAAAAAGAAACCACCCCTCCCTAAAACTTCTGCTCTTTCCAGGAGATGTAAAAGACAACTAACTATTTCTTTTTTAAGCCAGAAAAAAATGGGGTTTTTCAAGTGTCAGAATAAGTTGGAGATAATTACTTTGTTAAACTGCCTAGTTTATAAAAGAGAGGGAAGATTTGGTCATTTTAATATAATTTATTATACAAATAGGTGCATATATATATACACACACACATATACAGGCACTGCACAACATTCAAACAAGTGGAGCCATTACACAGAGACAATGGTGAAGATACCTAGAAGCACATACATGCCGTGCTTCCTAAAACCTAAATATGCCTCTTCAACAGTGACAGAACAGTGCTTTATAGTAGGGAGGACAAGTCCATAGTTACTGTTCACCAGACACCAGGATTTAAAAGGTTGGATCACAGAATAGGTCGTGTTGGAAGGGACCACAGTGGGTCATCTGGTCCAACCCTTCTGCTCAGGAAGGGTCATCCTACAGCACAGGGCACAGGATTGCATCCAGACAGCTCTTGAGTATCTCCAGCAAGGGAGACTCCACAACCTCTTTGGGCAATCTCTTCCAGTGCGCAGTCATCTGCACCGTAAAGAAGTTCTTCCTCATATTCAAGTGCAACTTCCTGTTCCAAAGGCAACAAGAATCTTACTTTATTTCTGTCATTGGCACAAGCCTGAAGCCAACCCAATCATTTCTCAGTGTTGCTGCTAACACAGCCATATTCTCAAATGAGGAACCTGAGATTCCAAAGGTAGCAGGTTTAGAAAGCCTGGCATTTCAAAAGGCACTTGAGCTCTGCACTGCCCCTTTCCCATACGCTCTGCCTTACCTGCATCCCTAATGCTTCTCACTTGGCCATCCGCAAGATGAGCTCGCTGATGTACCCAGTGGCTACTTTCCTTTTAGCCTAAAAACTAATGTCATGCTCATCCAGCTTACTTTACAGCTTTCTGAGCTATGTTTGACAAGAAGAGGCAAGGGATAAAGCTCCGTGGTTAGGATAGCACCAAATTTTGGCAACCTCACAAGCTCAGATCAGCTTTCACAGCTGTTCAATGCTGTGGTCATAACAAGTCCCTGCTTTAGAAGACGCAGGTTTTGGTTTATACTATTTTCATCCCACACCTGATTTTTATGAGGTCCTAAGTCACTAGTTACACTACAAGTAACAGCCTTAAAGAAAGACAATATCCAGAATCTGTCTTCAAACTGAAGTCCAAAGATTTGAAGTCCAAACAATCCAAAGAAATGACACATGTGCTTGATGTTTTAGTTGGAGCTAGGCTGTTACCTCCCTTGAGTGTTCATTCCCTTTATTAATTTCTTTTCTGTTGCCTAAAAGACATTAGCTTGTTTTTCTTTCTTTTTATGACACTCTTACCTTGACAATATCCTACCAGGAAGACCACACTGTACAACTCCAACAGTCCAACATCCGACATTTTCAACAACCACCACAAAGAAAGTACCAGAAGTCTAGTTTCAAAGTATCCTTAATTATAAAGTGGTTACAAATGCTTAATATCGTCGTTTATTCATGGGGATACAGCCTTTCAAATCTATGATACCCATTGATAATTCTAACAAATGCTCGGTCCATAAATATTTAATGGCCACTTGTGGGTGTTTTATGATGCTGTCTTTGAAGTTGACCTATTCGCAGGTTTATTAATTGGAAAAGGTTTATTTTACCCTAAATCAGATATGCAATTTTACAATATTCGAGCTATGCATAGAGGAAATCAGATCATTCTGTCTCACACAAACAAGGAAAACACATCTCTCACAGAAAGAGCACAAATCAAGTTAACGAGGGACAGTTTATTTTGTATGATTTCTCAGGGCTTTCAAACAGAAGACTGGTTGACAGATGCCTCCATCCTTAAATAAGCCAACAGCACTTTAATTGTAACTCAGTGGTTATTCCCATTCCTGTGTGTCTAACAAGCTCCCTCCTTTCTCTTAGCATGGGTTTTACCTTGCTGGCCTGAAGTTAAACTCACTGTTGGCTCTAAATTCCTCCTGCCCTTAAGACTACTCACCACTGCAGTGCATGCAACTCCAGGGTCTTGCTAAGACATGAGATCTTGAAAAAATAATATTAATTTGAAATACATAGCACAACTGAGGATTATGACATAATCTATGGAATCAAAAATCCTCTATTTTCTGTACTGGACCACTCCCTGCCTGGTCTTTAGAGCCTCACCAACCATGACAGCATGATCACATTTCTTATTATAGCAGCAGCAGCTTATGCTTCTTTCCCAAAGATCCAGCAGTGCTGTGGTGCTGCAACCCTACCACCCCAGTGGAGTAAGCCTTTTTACTATACTTGAAGGCATATCCTGTCTCTGCAAGGCCTTCAGCTGAGTGTTTTTGACACATGATTCCTTACACATTCACTGTTAAAACAACAGAAATATTGACTGTGCCAACAAAAAATGCTACGGAGAATACTCACAAGAATTGATCATTCGTTATTAGAACCTATTACTCTGTAATGACATATCACACACCTATTGTGCAAACACAAACCAAAAAGTGCATTAAATGACATTAATACTGTTGTAAATTCAGGCACCTAGTGCTTAGGAAACTCCAAAAGCATGATTACCTTTGAAATCACAACCCATTGCACTGTCCATATGCATCTTGCTCAATAGTCACAAAACTTCCACTATGTTTCAGACTTATTTTCAGTTTTAATGATGAATCCAAACATTTCAGCTCAAAAATACTCAGAAGTCTGTGTAAAACAGATACCCACATTTCAATTCAAAGCTGGTATCAAAATCCAGAAAATTTAATTCCAAATTAAATAAAACAAAAGAAGAATCTTTTCATTGGAATTCTCAAGGTACTTGTAAACAGGCAGGCCAGGTATGTTTAACTATAACACACACTTTATCACATTATATATACATGCCAGACGATAGAGTGGTAACATCTATCAAAAAGAAAGGAACAATTTCTACAGCTATAGGGCTGCAATCTAGAAATTCAGAGTTTACTATATTCTAGTCTTTCTCAGAACATAAATTCAGTGAGGTAGAAACTTGCCCAGTTATAAGTGTGCAACAGCAACCAGAACAAAAATCCTTTATTTCCATGCATCAAAACACTTCTTTTATTCATATATTGCACAGTATTAAAATAGCATGTCATTCTAGTTTAATATTTTTATTTCCTTCATTTGTGAGGTAAAGAAATTAAAACATCCAACCATGTACTGGATCTACCCAGAATCAGCTCTCAGATCCACAAGAAGCCTTATATACCTTCACATCCCTGCCACGCTGAATGTTACGGTGGAGTTGCTCTTAGTGCTTCATTAATGAGTGGATGCCCTCAGCCCACACACTACAAGTATCAGAGCACAGGGCCGTCCTTCCTAATGAAACACCACTGTACCAGACACCACTGTCATGTGCAAAATGGACAAGACAGTTGGCATTTTGCAGTACCCTCCATTATCATCATTCATCTACAGAATTTCTTGATTAAAAAGCAGGATGGAGGAAGAGCTAGGCTATGTTTGCAGCATTGTCATCTTCTCTGGCAATAACTGGAATTAGCTATCTGTGAGCAGTATATTAAAGTACCATCTACAGTCAAATAGGGGTTTTTTGCCATTCTTAACTACTGAAGTTTAAATACACAAGAGCCAATCACACATGTGCTTTGGCAGCAGTCCAGGGCACTAATTTGTAAGGGTTTTAACCTGTTACATGGGCACAGGTTAATCTTGGAACCTAATTTGTCTGTCTGTTAAATGCAAACTCCTTGTGGCAAAGGCTGTGCCTTCTTGCCTTTCAGAGTAGTTTCTCTAACACAGGTGCAACCACAGCAAACAAAACTGATAACCTAAAGCACTAAGATGTGAACAGAGCATCAGCAGAGCCAACACAACTGTTAGGAGCTTAGACCTTCCAAGTCACCTTTGTTAAAGCTAAACTAATTTAATAAACTTACACAAAATATTCCCTTATTCATGACTACATTCCACATGACAAAAACATATGCTATCATAATCTATTCACTTAGATAGCTTTGGTCAGTGACAGAGAAGTGTTCATAATAAGCACAAATGCAGGTATATTTGTGATAGAACTACATTTGCTTATTGGAGGCCAGAAGACTGTGTAACCAATATTTTAAACCTACCTAGGTTATTCTGAAAGCTGAAGATTTTTAAAAAGCTTTAAAAAGCTGTTTAAACACTAAACAGAGATGTTAAAACAAGGTATGTTCCATAACCATAGCAGTAATTATTTTTCCCTCATTTATCAAATGAAAAATAAAACAATTTAGCCGTCTACTCTTTTTTGCTGGTAGTGAATATTCTAAGAGGGAAAGCCTCAAATGACCAAAGTGAATGGGGCCATTGCCATGCTGGCAATTAAGTAATTCAAGACTGGGACATCTTTACCCAGTGGCAGGACAATCTTTATACTGGGGTATTAAACTTCATGGCCTGTTTGTTAACGTCATCAAATGCTTTAAAAAACCATCATATCTTCCTTTCCCCTACCTACTTATACCAGTACTAACAAAACAAAACATTTCAAACATTATTATTCTTCCAGAGCGCCACATTTCAGGTAGCTTGTAAGCAATGTGGCAGCTGAAAAAATGCAAGACATCCAACAGCACTATGTAGCACATGGTTTTCACTCTTTGAACTTTGCAACTTCTTTGATTTTCTTTCCTCATTATGGTCACATTCTCCTAAGCTGATATATTCTGAGTGCAGTACAGTAATTCTCCTTTTATATACAACACTGAAAACCTTGGAATTATGCCATTTTCATTTGTGCAGGAGATGCAGAGGCAGCGGCTGTCTTTAACGTATATTTTCTGTTGGACAGTGGAAGTTTTTGAAAACAGAAAATGAAAAGTAAAAGACTTATAGTAAACATTTAACTTCTCTATAACAATATAAAAAGGCCATACTTGCAATATTCTTGTCTTTTCAAAGTTAAATGATGAGGCCCATTATACCTACTCAACAACATGTACTCTCAAGGAGGTAAGTTCCTAAGCAAGAGAATGATGCAAGTCTCTATGTGTTTAGCCAGAAACATATTGGACTTAAAAGACATAAATAAACTAAAGTCAGAAGGAAATAAAAGGTGTACTCTAAACATATTCTTTTTTGGTTTCATCTTTTTAGCAATTGGCACCCATGTTAAAAAGGGAGGATAGAGCAGGTTCTCAAAGTCTCTCTGCAAACCCACTGAATAGGCAGAGCTTATTTCTCAAGTCCCCTAATTAAAGTATTGCTCTAAGTAGATAATAGTGCTGTTAACGGATGATGCCTGTCAGAAAATCACATACACTGATGGCCCTTGAAGAAAGGCAGCTTATGCTTCACTCTTCCTGAAAAGCAGAAAGAAAATACAGGAGACAGCCCTATCTTCCAACAGCTAAGTTTTGTGGAACCAAAGAGAGATGTCAGTTCAGTTAATTGTGCAGAAGAGTCTGTCTTCCCTCTCTCCTTTCATGGCCATGAATAACAGAGCAGTTAACAATATTGACATTTAAGCCATCATCACTGGGCATCTGAATTAACACCTCACAGAGACGAACAGACAAGTTCACACCTTTCAAATCTACTGGGCTAAAGGCACTTCTGTAGACATGCCTGGATCAGTTACACTCAGTTAAGACTTCTGAGGCACCATAAAAGTTAACAATTTATTTTTCCCTAATAAAAGCTATGTCAGTGAACAAGAAAGCAGTTGAAAAAGTATACTGTAGTATAACACAGCAATACTGTCCAAGTTCAGATTAGCAAAACTTGGTTGCTTACACCACAGGAAAATTTTTGTGCTCTTTTTTATGAGATTTTCTCTGGGTTTTTTTATCAGTTGTTGCTCTATATGACTACAGACAAACAGTTCCTTTTCAAACAGCAACCACTCTAAGCAGCACTTTATACAACAGCTAACCTGTAATTTAGAAACCAGGGAACAATTTTCTTCCAGGTGCTGCATTCCTCATGGTTTTATCAGACCTCATCCAAACATTCAAGCAGCTATTACATGGTTGTATGGTGCTTAGATAAAAAAATCCACTTTTATAATATACCTTCATAGTAATAATCAAAACAATTTTTTCCTAAAGACTTTTAATCTACCCCAAGCTGAGTACCTAAAACCACACTGTAAAGAAAACAGGTTTGCACATTACAGCCAAGTCTCCCAAACCTATGAGAGTTACCCAGCTACAGAAAACCCACCTCTTCACAGCACTGTCTTTCCCACAACACTGTTTGCTATTCATGGCATTTTAGATTTTAAAGAATGCTAGGATAGCTAACTCTTCTTCCTCTCCCTTAATTAATTCTGACTCTTCACCTGTTTTCCATTTCAGATTCCCAGAGACATAAACTGTAAAAAATTAGCTCTTATTTGTACCTAATAACATTTTCAGTTGAGGAGCTTATATTGGAATCATACTTGCTTGAGAGATACTGAATCCCCTTGAGACTGTCTGCTACAGATATTATCCCTTTTAATTTCCAATTCTTTTTATCACAAGCCTTTCTCTACGCTACAGGACTGTGGAGATTACACAATAGGTGCTCTAAATAGAAATGCTCCAAGATTCTTAAATCTCCATCTCCATCTCAAATTGCTACTTAAAAGCCAGTCAACTTTGAAGAGTTTTTGTAACAGGGAAGGTCTTGGTGAAGCGAGTATTTCCAGTTTGAGTTACCTACCCCTTTAAATTCTGTGTATCATCTATTTCTACGCATAATGCAGACTGAGAACTACAGTCTCTGCTCCTATCATTTTTTTCTCCGCCGTCTTAAGTGGGGTCATCTCCCTTATCACCAGGGAATCAATGCCAGGTTACTGTGCCATCAATTTAATCGAGGGGAGAGCTGCTTAAACCATCTCACATTTCCCATTGAACATAATGGGATTCTGCCTCCTCCTGACCTGTGGTGGTGAAGGGACCTTCCCCAGGTGAAGGCCGAACTGCAGCCCAGCCACCCCTACCCCAAACCCCACTGCCCCCCCTCTCCCAAACACCAGGGATCTCCGTTAATACTCCCTGTCAAAGGCAGCTGGGAAGACAGGGGCTTCCAAGAAAAACACTGCCTCCCTCATTCAGACATTTAAATAGCATTTGGTACTTTCACAAGGCACATGCTCTCCACGGCGATACATGCATTTAAAAAGCTACTATGGGAGAAAAGGAAGGGAAGAGCACCTCACTTTCTAGAGAGAGCAAATGTGAATAATTAGTCATTAGTGCTAGGTTTTGCTTGTTTCTTAAATACATGGTAAACAGATACCTTTTGCTCAGCAATCTTGATGACTGCCATCCTTAATGAGCTTTTTTAAGTAGGTTATGACTTCTCTGGGAAAGGGAATGAAAGAGCTTTCATTCCCCTGTCCCTTGCTGGGTGCCAGGGTTTTGGAAATTGCAGATAAAGCTGTATATTGCTGCAGTGTCCTTTGTGGCAGCACTAGAAACCAGTAAGTGCTTTTGAAGAAAAAGTGAAAGCATCAGAACAGAAATATAATGGGTTTATTGGCATTACTAGGATTCTCTGGAATGTTAGGGTTTTGTGGTCATTTTCCTGGGGTTTTTTCCCCTTTCTTTCAATATATGCAAAAGATATTGGTAGAAAGTACTATCATTATCAGTATACTATGCAATTACACATATATAGTGTGTGTATATGTATGTATCTTATGAACATGACACAACTCTCACACAAAACAGCAAATATATAAACTACAGAAAGGATTCTTATTCTAGTATGGAAACAGATATTTGCAAAGAAAACACACAGAGAAAGATCTATACAGTATTTTTGATAACTAATATGGCTTAAATAACTTCTATCACGACCAATCTTCTCTCTTCAATGACAAAACACAAGCTAAATTCAAAAAGCACACTTCAAAACATTGCTTGCTAGCCCCTGAGAATTGAACACAGATAATCTTTCTTTCAGGTGCAGCACATTATCTGATCAACACTACACAAACTGATTTCCATAAGAAATTCTAGCCTAATCATGCAACCTTCGTGTTAATTTAAAAAATAGTCCTTGATTTTGAAATAAAGTTGAAAGTATAGTGTCAGTACAAAGTGAAAGAGTTATCATTAGCCTTCAAATGTGACAAATAAGAAAGACACAAACAAGTGTCAGGATAATTAAAAAGGCATTGTTCACTTTTTAGAAGAAAAAAAATGAATTGCATGAGAAATATTAAGCTAACAAAGAAAGAGCAAATATGAGTAGAAAAAAATGACAGTTATCTGCAAAATTCATAAATGTGTCTTTTGTATAACCGTAATGATCATATTTTATGCTGTCATTTTACATTTAATTGCTCACCCTGGTACTTTACTTCATAGAAGCCATCAGTACCCCACAGAGCCAGATGCTGAATTGCAAAAAAACATACTGTGACCACAGACTTATAGGAAAGTAACTTTGCTGAGCTGTGGTGTATGACAACTTAATTTTTGCAATTATACTTTTTCCAAGAATAAATGAAACTGCAGGTCATTACTATTCTATATCATTAAAAAGAGGCAGAAAATGTTCTTGATCATAAAGGACTCAAACTCATTTTATCATTACTTTGACATATGAAAGCAACTTTACAAGCTGCTTTTCCTCAATGTGACCTAATGAAATAAGCACCACCTCAGCTGAAATATGTAAACATCTTGATACATTAAGAAGCACATAACTAAAGAAAATTGTTATTATTGCACAGTGCTAACCCATCATATGTCTTGCAGGAAGGAAATGCTATATGGCCTCTGCTTACTCACAGCTATTAGCTCTTCTGTATTACACTGCATGTCAAAGGACTGAAGGGACACGGATGCTCAGTTGTCACGAAGACTGAAATCGTCCCCTGTTCATTTCTCTTCCTATGAGACGTTAAATGTTAGAAATGTTTTTAAAAATAATAAAGCATGAGTAATGTCCATCACTGTCAAATTGTCTGTGCAATCAAACAGCAAGAGAGCAGATATCATTATGAAACACGTAATGTCTGCCTTCTGTATCTGTGCTTACGTTATCTGAAGACTTACTAAGAATTCAGAAGTTGGGATGTTCTTTACATTTCAAAATATTTACTGTACATGGAGAAATCAGAAATTCTCAGAGCACTCTTTCTCATAAAATGCTTTTTCATTTTCTGCACAATTGCTTTACTTTCCCATCACCAATGCTAACTATAACACTCAAGTGAGGAGAAAAAGAGATTCTGCTTTCCAGATGAATATATTTATTAAGACAAAAGAATGAGAATAAAATGTTTCAATTGTCATTGCATCTGTTTGCAATAAACGTCAAGAGCCTTTTAAAAAATTGACTACAGAGCTGACAAAAGACATCAGGTTGACAGGCAAAGAGCTGGAAATCCTCCGTTCACCTACTGAACGAGAAAATACAGGGACCCCCAAGCCACAAAACACCCTGATTTTTCAGAATCTTCTCTGCCAACCCAACCAATCCTCAATATTGACTGAGCCACATATATAATTTGTTAGCACATCCGTTAGTATATCTCCTAAATTAAGAGTGATTATTTACTTCAGTTTTCTCTTCTGAGGATGAGAGAGCAGAGACCAATAGAAAGGTAATGGAAGAAATGGTCCAATAAATCCTGTGACTGAGATTTTCAAATTCATGGAATTAACTAACTAGAAACAAAATCAAATAGATTTCTTAAAACAGCCCACATGTTACTTCATACCTTCATACCCTATTCTCATCCAAGTCCTAGTGCTTTCCTTCCAAACAAGACCCTTAACTACTCTGAAATTATTTATAAATGTTAGGGTTTGATAATTTGGAATACCTCTCTCTCTTTCTTCCCTTGATCTCCTGGCATGGCAGCCATGGATCCCCACACACAAGATTCTCTCTATTCATATACAGGTTCTGCAACAGCTGCTCTACAGTGTTTTCATAAACACACAACAAGCATCTAAACACACTTGCTATCAAAAAAGAATACCACAAACATTGGACATAGCTGGTTTTTCTCTTACTTAAAATACTAAGAATTTATTGCTCCAAGGAAATGTTTTTGTCGAGAAGAAGAAATTAGAAATACAGAATAAAAGAAGTATGGTTTGAACTACATACCATTGCATACAAGCCTTCTATGGAAATGAAACACTATCCAATTAATTCTGTGTAGCTACAAAATAGGAGGAGGTTGTCCGTAGGCAGACAGGGTACCAAGCAGCTTTTAAAATCCCCAGCGCCACAATTTTAATCTCACTGCATCCTATTTGCAAACAAATCATTGCTAAGGAGATAAAACTTTACTATTGTGAATAAAAGAATAATATTAAAATATATTCATAGCACTTAGTAAAGAATATACATCTTATCCTGGACTACCAATTACTTTGCTAAAAATTTATATATGCAGCATGGAACCTCTTTTTCCAAATTTTTTTTTGTTCAACGAAGTTTTAAAGTCATGCCTATTTACAGGATAAGAAACAAAAAGCTTTCCTTTCACACATGTAGAGAAAAATTAGAAAACGGGCACTCTGATATTTTTAATCTAACAATCTCTATCAGTACTCCTGTTCCAATGAATTTGACACATCACAAATATATTTTAAAACAAAAACACAATGAGAAAGCAGAAATCTGTAGCTCACTAACCACTAGCACCTTTGCACCTGTGTAATGCAGCAACAATGAAAGGCAACACGTGTTCCCTTCCTGCTAGGGAGGCAGCATTTGGGAAAATGGTAAGAACCAGGAGCAATTGTTGTGAGGTTACTTACATAAGCAAAGATATGGTAAAATAATCTCATCTGCGTGGCAAACCTTCGTAAACTTGCGAGAGTTAGCAGAGCTCAATACAGAGACATGGGATTACCTGTGCAGAACAGTTCACAGAACCAGGGCTTAACACGTGAAGAACTAAAACCTACCTACTATCTCTCTCCCCTTCTTTCACTGCCAGCTTTCATCTGTATTCATTATTTTCAATGTATAACTGCTTTTGCATACCTCACGATATACATACATTTTATTATACGCATGACTAGAGGAAAGAAAAAGAGTATTATCCTACAGGAGACTGCTTGGGCTTTTTTTCTGAACCTTTTACAACTCCCTTTCACCTTCAAACCAAAGGCAACAATTTTGGACAACTAATAAGCAAATTTAAAATAAAACACTGTTAAAGCTCTTGATCACAAAACAACATTAAAGTCACAGTACTGCCATTTGATACATTATTAGAAACAAAAATAAAACATTTGTTAAAATAAAATAATGTAATAATGTAAATAGAAAAAAATAGCAGATTCTCTTTAACTGTCAAATACGGATTGTTCATAGCTGGTACACAGTTTACTGTCACAGGCGCTTTGGTGCTACAGAAGTATTAGTACAGCTATTAACTATTTAATTCTTTAGCTGACACTGTGTTTTAGGACAGGGATTTAAATAATTTACTTCTACATTCTACTGTTTAAATTTTGCTGCTAGGAATTCGTGCAACAAAGTTGTAGAAAAAACACATGACGCTTGTTGATAGTGATATAAGACAGGATTATTATAAAAACCAATTATATCTTTTCATTCTCTTTTGCTTAATTAAAGCAAGAAGAATCACTATCTTTCTCAGCAGTAATCATGTGGAAGCTGTATAGCACAGATACAGTAATTAACTTAACCTTATCACTTAACTCTATTGGGTCATTGGAGTGAGGCACAGTATCAGTGCTCAGAATCAATGCTGTAATGCTAACATCTTTGAGCAGTTCAGAGATTGAATAATGCCATCTGTAAATGGACAGTCTTTGTTCCTGCTTAGCTATGCTGGATAAATGTTCTTGCTCATAACTTTAATATGGCAGCTTAACCATTTAATCATTGTACATTAATACATTATCAATATTGTGAACATGTAAGTACAAAATTACTTGTCAAAGTAATCAGATATTACCGATTTTTGTGCATAAATACGATAGGTGAGGGATTTTGTCTTAATTATATATTTTCATGAAAAAATATATAGCCCAGATTTTTTTTCATTTAAGAGAGATTGAAAAGAATGATCACTTCTAAACATAAACTATTCTTCCTTCATCTAAAGCAGATTTTTAAAATGAAACGGCATGTTCTGTATTTTCTGTGGTAAATTAGCGAAGTGTGCAAAGTTTAGTGCATTTCGGCTATACAGGGGATACTTGGGCATCTGGGGGATTTTCAAAACTGAAGACTTGTGCTGTATCACAACAAATTAGGCGTAATTAAACACTCTGTTCAGTGTCTATTGTTAATTGCAGCAGCTAATTTGGCGCTTAGTTAGTGTTACGTTCCGAACTATTTCCAAGCACGCAGAATTCTTCAGTTAAGACTGCTTGCTTATAGCTCTAAATTTATTTTTTTCACCCTCATTTGACAGATTTTAGCTCGTTTATTACTTTTGTTAAACGATCAGAAATTCCCTTGCCAAGACAGTACTTTGAGGTCCTTCACTTTCACCAAGTCAGACACTAAATCATAGGGGACAATTATCAGCAAATGCTCTCCGACAGGCCCTAAGCCTGCTGAGGTAATGCAGCTGACAAACTTTGATGCGCCATGCCCGTGCACATTATGTTCACGTAGTGTGTACATCTGGGCACCCTTTATGGCGATGCAGCAAACAGCCAATCATTTATTCCACTCTAATTAGCACACATGTAAATCCTCACCAATCAAGCCACTCACAGGGTTACCGTTGTGGCAGCCATACAGCAAGCTGGCAGGACATGGGAAGAAAGTACAAGAAGCAACTATTGGGTTTGATTTGAACCTGCCATCACACCACGGCAGGTCCCCCCAGTCCTGACTGTAACCAGCTCTCCCCTTCACAACCCATCATCGAGCTCCATGCGAAAAAGGTCATCGGGCAGACTGCCGCCCGGCCAAGATGCTTAGATTCTTTGCAGGCTCTGGGAGCACACCTGAAGCGACGCGCGGCTCCGATAGCTCACAGCACCGGAGCTGTCGCAGGCAAAAGTCAGGCGTAGCTCTAAAGCATGCGGCACAGCATGGAGTACACGCTACCTCAAAGAAGCACTGTCCACCTCAATATTTTAGACCCCGTTACGTCGCCAGGAAACTATCTGCCAGGTGTCAGCATCCCTTTTCTTCCTCACAAGCCCAGGTGCCTCTGCAGTAACCCTTTTATTTTGAAATAAATAGCAAACGCCTTCAAAAGGACAGATTCAGGCATTCAGAAAATCTACTGACACTGGTTTATATTATGCAACTCCAAAGAATACAGTGTGCTTTGAAATACCTAAAGTGGTTAGCTCCCATTTCCCAAAATTGAATCAAAGCAGTGTGTAAGACCCTACAGTGCTATTCATTACTAAATTAGAAAATGCTCTATCTCAAAACAGCATTAAAATGTTCATGCAGATTGTCAAGGATACAACAGTTAGCCTAATAAAAGTATTCCTCAAAACAGAGAGTATTTCTTTTTAGAACAAAAATCCACTTAAATCCTGTACCTTCATGCATTCTGTGCTTACTGCAAGAAAAAAAACCAAAAAAAAGCAAGTAAAACTGCATTTAGCAGTAGGATTTAACTACACAGATTTACATTTTTTATTCAATGGACTTCAGGGTTAGAAAGACACGTCCACTAAATGCATTTCAAACGTTTTATACTTATGTGTAGTTCTGCTCATCATTTATCTTTATCTACACCTAATTAAACATGTTTGCAAATTGATTTGTTATATTATACAAATTAATGAAGCAACTAGCTATGAGAAGTATGGCATTGGTTCAGTTTTCAAACCATTTGTCAATAAAGTGTCACTAGAAATTATCCTTATATATATATTATTCTTTTAACTATTCTTCTAAAATTATAGGGACAACCAGAACAGAGAGACAGAAAGGAAAACTGAGTTGTGCTGTTCCTTCTCCAGATAAACTGGATCAAAGGCAGCAGGATGAGAAAAATCTGCTCAAGAACTGTTAAAATCTTATTTTTAATCAAGTTTCACAAACAAAAGAAAATTTTAAATGAGTTTATCTTCTCACGGTAACACAAAACCAGGAAAATAATGCAGTGAATATTGTACATCTACCAAAAACCACTGAAGCAAGCACGCATATTTATCTCAGCTTCCATGAACAGAAAAATATTGGGATGTGGTAAAGAGAAATTTCTTCCTGACATTATGGAAGCTTTCACTGTTGATGCTGCCTCTCCTGTTAGTCTCCCTTTCCTACAGAGCTACCACCAAGGGGGAAAGCAGGTTGTAGCTCTCAGCCTGGTACAGGCACTCAGGTAAAATGGTCTCTGCCAGATTAGCAAGAAAGCTACTGCTGGGGGCACACAAAGCCCACGTGCCCCAGCAGCCACTCAACAGCCAGCCAAAACCAACTATTTCCGTGCCTCCTGCAGCCCTGTGAGGCTTTTAGCACACAGTACAGGGGCAGAGAGATCACTATGAATACCCCCCACCCCAGTCAGTAATCTTTTCAGGATTCTTACCTAAATGCACACTATCAGGAGGCTTCCAGTGAAAATGGCAGGATATTGTTGGCACCACAAACCCAAACACAGAAGGCCCTCATGGTTGAAGCCATGCCTGTAGGCATGGAGGAGGCAGCACCCCCTCCCCTCAGGCTCTGCCAGCCAAGCCCTAGGTCAGACCCCATTCCTGGGGAGTGGCAGAGGGAGCGGGGCCCCTGTTAAGCCCCAGTGGGCAAGGATGCACCCAGCACTAGACTGGCAGCTCCAGTGCCAGCATGGCACAGGCAGAAACCCCA
Source organism: Corvus kubaryi (assembly GCF_017639235.1). Classification (NCBI taxonomy): domain Eukaryota; kingdom Metazoa; phylum Chordata; class Aves; order Passeriformes; family Corvidae; genus Corvus; species Corvus kubaryi. The sequence goes on from NW_024582056.1 coordinate 23,436,334, forward strand.
TGAGCCACCTACACTGCCCAGGAGCAGGGTAAGGCAAAGGAAGAGTGAAATAAGGTCCTGTGGTGGTCAACAGCTGAGCATTCACGCTGCTCCCTACAGCAAGAAACATCGGCTGCTGCCTCCTGGGCAAGTTACTGGATAAAGTCACCACAAAGCAGGGTCTGTGCTGCCCAGAGTATCTGAGGGGAAGGTGGTAACCAAAGCATATTCCTCTGAGCAAAGAGAAGTGCCACAGACAGACTGGCCACCTACACCAGTTCTTTGGCAAAACACAGATAAAGGAAAAAATACATAATGATCTTATATTCTCCTTTAGATAGAATGTGTCTATCAATTTTTTTTTATTTATTCTTGATGCAAGATAGGATTTTGCCTTTCCTCATTATCCCAGAATGAAAGAATATTGTCCATGTAACAATGCAATAAAATTTTGAACACAAATTCTTACAAACTGCTCAAAGCTCACTAAGTATCCCCTTTGATCTGTTAATAAAATAAACAGAGCAACACATTAAGTAACATGATCTAATACTAAAAAAAAAATTGTGTTTTTTAATCCTCCTCCTAGTTTATGGGCACTTACTTTTTTATTTATTATGTGTCATTTAATCGGAAAATTAAAACAACCCAGTGGTTCTATTCTGCATTCTGAACTGCAGCTGCTTTATACCTTGCAGCTATACGAAAAACGTTTAGAAGTTATACATTAGGAGTTTTTAACAAGCTTTAACTACAAGATCCACTTATTTCACTTCATTGCATACTGGTGGATGTTCTCTGACAGCATTGTAAGAAAAACAAAACAGTAGTTGCATCATTGTAATCACCATCAGATCCCCCAAATCCTATAGCCACACCAGAAAAGGCAGCAATGCCCCTATGCCATCTGCATGTCACTTCAACTGCTCCACTGTCAGCAAGCTGGCCAGCCCACAACAGTAGCTGGGTCAGCTACTGGCTGGCCTGCAGCCTTTGAAAACCTGACCATTTTGTCACATAGGAGTCAGAGAGTATTATTCTAGCAGTATGCACGGCTCTAGCAGGGCCACACACTCAAAACAGCATCCCAGCCACCTTGAGGAAGTAGAGAACAGATATAAGAAACCATCCAGAATGACAGATGATCCTGAGAACATGAAAAAAGTAAATGAAATACAGGAGACCTCTGTTTTCATTAGGGGGGGAAGAAATCCTCAGTGAGGATTAATAAAAATTATGAAGGGAACTGACGCAATCACTGTAGGTGGCTATCTCAGCTCATCTCAAATGCAAAGGCAAGGAAAGCTCACCGTAGCTATAAAAGGCAAAGGCAATCAGGCAAGAAGGGCAAATATGTAGGAACTCTAATTAACGAACAATAAATGCATAAAATAAACTGCCAAAAGATGAGATCAAAGCAGGTACCTTTTTTTTCTTTTAATGAGACAATACACTGGTCCACAATTACTTTTTTGTAGCAATTTAATTATGACAATGAATAGCGGGTTTTTTTCTTGTTTCTTATCGGAAATTATAAAGCAGCTTGTTAAAGTAACAAAAATATGTATTGTTTGCTCTTTTTCTCTTTAAACATGCTTCCATCAGCTTAATGGCATAAAAGACTGATGTGCCATGTAAATTCTTGCCTGTTGAGCTTACCTGAACCAACATGTACTAGTAGCAGGCACAGCATTGTCACAACAGTGCCCAAAGACAGCTTATTTGCAGTCTACAGGATCTGCCTGTTTAAATTAAAGGAAAATTCAGTGCTTTATGATATCCAGTGAGTATAAAATTTTGTGATTGTAATGACATTTTCTGTACTAAATTCCACCCATCATTTCCTCTAGACACCATTTGCTATGTTTCCTGGAATGCATGATAGTATTTTAGTAGTCTATAGAACAACTGGAACACCTCTATCCAACATATTTAAGTAAATAAATCCAAATATGATCTAAATTCCCATTAAGTAAAAAGATCCTAATGTCAATTTATGCTTTAAAATTCGGAAATAGAAAATTAATTTGAAATTATTGATTACATTTTTAAGAAGTTTTACCCTGTAAAAAACTTTTTGTAAATTTTAGATTATCTAGGATGAAGCACCTCATATAAATTATATAAATTGTTTCACCATACCTATGCCTCAGGTGTTTTACCTGCCAAAATTAAGCCCGTGGCTTAGCCAAACCATTTACTACATGAGACAGAAGACACGGAGCAGTATTTGCAAATAGAGAAAAGCAAATGACCAACGGCCCACACAAGCTATCTAATACAAAAGACATGGGGTTATTCCAGAGAATGTGAGTAAAGGACTCCAAGGTCACTTTATATAAAGCCATGTTAGCTATTTATGAAGAAAAGCACTTTTGTATTCATCACTCTCAGGACTGTACTCAAGCTAAAATGCTCTCCTGGATCACCACAACTGGACCCAAGTCTTCCATACTCATGCTCACTGTTGAATAATGGCTAAAGAGAATGTGGGCAGTATCTTTGAGGATCTTAACACTGCCATTGCTGCCAAACACAGAGATTCCAGTAAGTCACCAGACACCTGGCAGAACCATGCCACATGTCTTTCTTCAGAGGGTAAATAAGAAAATGACAAGGAATGACAGTCAAAGGTTTAAGATGTTCATGTACCTTGGCCTATGGACTCATCCCTGCTCCCTGCCTTTTTTCTCTCTTTTTTTTTCCCCTTTTTTTTAAATCTGTCTCCTCCACTATTCCTGTTTCAACCATTCATGTAATTTCATTGTCTGTTATGGCCATCTCCTTATTTACAGGGCCTGTAGGCATTAATTTTATTTAATATACTATATGCTTGACACTCCACATGGTGTTAATGAGTTGCCAGCTGCCTGTTGTGATACAAGAAGTAACCGTAAAGCCAGTGTCGCCTTTACTCCTGCACTGGTTCAGTTTTCTATTGTGACACATAAATGTCAACTGGTATGATCAGAAGTAAACAGTCATGACAGACAGGAAAAAAGGAGCTGACAGTTGAAGGTGATGATATCCATTAGGCTTCTACAGCTGCCACCTCCTGGGGAGACTGCTGAAGGATTTGAAATGTGGTGCAGAGCTCCTGGCTAACATGGCTCTATGACAAAGAATATGCTTACCTTCAAAATACCTGGCCTACCACCCAACCATCTGGCTTATTATCATTCAGATAAATCCACTTATATGCACAGGACAGAGAAAGCCATGATGGAACACCAGAAGTGCATAAAAAGGGCAGAAACATTAGTCAATCAGCCCGATGATTCTCGAACAGTTGTTAAGGGAGCACGTCATTGCCTTGCTCACTTAACCATGGACATAAAAGAAAGGAGCTTCCCAAAAAGACAGAGTTTAAGATTTCAATTAAATTAAGCCGAATCTTAAGATGTCCATCAAGAGTAGTTAGAAAGATTATGTCCAAGTCAATCTTTATTCACGTTTCACTCTTTGTGATAGTAGATTAAACACTTCATTTTGTTGAAGAGAGAACTTTTACCTGATAAATGCAGAAGTAAGAAAAATCACTTAGGTTAAATACCAAACCAGTTTTCTTATCACAACCCGCTCCACTGGACTTTAAGTTGCACAAACCAACCAAAGACTGTATTTGACGTGTGAGAAGATGATTGAGGAAATCTGAGACCCCCAAGTGCATGCAAACCCCCCAGCAGACACCAGTGCCTTTGCTCTCTTTCCCCCACACCTCTCTGACACATTCACAAAGATGTCAGGGCAGAATGCAATCCTCAGATGGCACATGTACCTCTAGGCTGCTGCAATTTATGCCAGGGCTAACATAGCTCAACCCAGAAAATTAGAGCTGTAACTGCTTCCATGATCTCCTCCTTCCATCCCCCAACACCAAAAGCAGTTATTTTTCCTTATAAGCAGCTCAGGTAATTGCCTTTATTATACACAACACTCATTCCTTAGATTTCCATCACCAACAGAGCTATTATAAATTATTTTAGCTGTACTCTTCATGCTTTTATCCCAGTATTGATTTTATTTTTAATGTAAACTTTTAAATTATAATGCCAGATAAACAACTACTTATATAGCTACAAAGGCTAAATTAGCAAGACCTGAGAGAAAAGTGCTGAAGATATTTGATATGAAACATTAAAACCAAATGTTATTTTATGTAATACTAAAATGTAAAAAATTGCAAATGTAAATGTAGTTCCACCTTCCAGTGTACAGTAATAATAAAGTATTAGATTCAAGCTTCATAATTAACTTAATCAGATGGAGTTTTCTTTAATTCCCTAATTCCTTTCCTTCAGCCATCTAAGCTTTACTCAGGTTGAAGACTACAATCATGAAAGACACCAGCAGATACTACTGAAAATGTCTCCCTTTGCTTGTGTTACAGTAAAGCACAGAGGACTTTGCAGCATGTCTAGTATTCGGCCACTGTAGTATTTTAGACATACAGGAACACATCCCCACATCTGCTAAGAAAATACCTTCCTGTGCCTCTGACACAGGACTTAGGGAATACCTCCTTTAAACAGCTAAAATGAACACAGAATTTAAAGGCATGCTTCATCTGGTCTCTATAAAGGTAAGCACACATAATTACTGTATGCAGAATCTCAGCATTTGCAATTAGTTGAAAGCAATTCCAGTAAAAAATAAACCCGTTATACCATGGAATTAGAGCAATAGGTTAAATTGCAATTTTTGTCAACAAGTCCATTTTAATCTATCGATTTGCACAAGGTGATCTGATGCACTGATTTGAATCTTATACACAGAAGTGATACTGCACTAATTGAAAAATAATTGGATTTGCCCCACTTTATAACAGATTCCTTTGCACTATCGAAGTTTTAATCTCTGATGAGTTTTGCAAAACTCACAACCTAAAAATCCCGGATTTATATCTTAATTCAGGTATGTCAAATATTTCAAGGAGAGGAATTCCAAAACAGCAGCCTGTGCAGACTGCAATGCAAACATGAAACAAAAGTAAAACCGCTAACATTTTCTTTCCATATATTGTAGCAAATTAATTGTGTGTTTTGGTAACGTAGCTTATTAGTTTTGCATAATTTAAGTTTTAATTCATCGTTTAATTTTTAATTAAGTAGTCTCTTTCAAGATGAGCTTTCTACTCGCATTTTAGTTAGATGCTAAACATGCAATGCATAAAAGCAGTGGCAAGAATGTAATATTTAGTTCATATGACTTCCCTGTGATTTCAGACATGAAAGTAACCAATTTTTCAGAGTATAAAATAACAGCAATTGTAAAATGTCATATAAATTTTAAATAATTAAAGACCTCTGAAAATATCTGAAAAACTAGTGGGGCAATTAGAGTGAGTAGAAGAGCCATATACTTTTCTTCTTATAGAATTTGCTATAGGTTTTTTATTTCAGTAATTTGGTTTTGTTTGGGAGTGGGATTTTTTTTGGTGGGGGGGGGGGGGCGGGTGTTTCCCTCCACAAATCCTACAATTCTGCTAGAGCAATTAAACAGGATTTCACAGTTCTAACTCCCTAGCAAACATAAAACAAAAAAACCTCTAACATTACGCAATTCCAAATATAGAGAAACAGGCGAAGGGGTACATTTGTTTTTGCACATAAATAAGAAATTTAAGAACAAAAACTATTTAAAATTGCAACAAAAGAAAATGTGGTAGTAATTGTAATTATGCACAAAGCTAAGCTGGATGTTTATCTGTGTGTACAAAAAAGAAAATTAAGAAGTCTTGCTTATTGTAGACTACCTGATGCTCATTGGAAAATTCATTTAATTCCAACATTACAAACTTGATGGGTGTGAATTTGTTAAATATTACTAGTTTGGTATACCTGAAATTTATTGAAGGTAAAGAAACCACAAAAACAGCCACAACAAAAAAACCCCAACACACTCCTTGTTTTAAGAATATATCTGTCAATTCAACTGAATATTGGGAGTGCTCCCAGAATTTCTCAGCCCCACACAAGCCTGCATTCAACGAAAGGTAGACATCAACATACCTGAGACATCTAACAACAAAATCCAAAACTAACCTAACTGCATATGCTTTTAGCAGATGTAACATAAAGACATAAATATGAGTGCAATGTCAAGCAGCATTTTCTTTGCAAATCTTTTCAATGTCCTGAAAAAAAAACCCAGTATTTGCTTATATATAGGTTTTTTTACCAGAATTTCTTTAATTATACTAAGACTTCTAAATTGAGCACCAAGTAGTAACATCTGCAGTGTCCGGAAAGCACGCCCAGACAGAAAAGTAACACCAGAAAGATACAAAAAAATAAACATACATGTCCCTTTCCTAAACAAAAGGGGAGCAGCTGGCTATTCCAGTTCTGGAAGATTCTATGACTGGTTGAGGGAAGGTTGAGTAATTTGAGAAACTTTCAGTCTCTAAACCTTGAAGCATATTTTACAATTGAGTATTTACTAGCTGGATGAACTGCAGTGAAACTAAACCTCAGGAAAAAAATAATTCCTTGTAGGATCCACTATATAAATTCCAGTTTCCCTATTTTCCCTGAAGCTGTTAACTTCTGAGGGCATTCCTGCCAGGAGGTCAAGATCTCCCAGCAGCACCACTGCTGCCAGGCTCCTGTTTCAGTGGCACAGTGGAGTGGAGGCCCTGGAGGATGCAAACTCAAACAAACTTCCTCAAGCAAGCTGCCACAAAGTCCCAGAAAATTTGCCAGGTAAGAAGGCAGGAAACAAGTCAGAAGTTTGCACTTCCGTAGAATGTTTCATTTTGGGCAAATCCACATTCCTTAAAGAAAATGTTGATAAAATACTTTTTAACAGCTTCCTTGTCGCTCAGACAGGTTTCTGGAGGAAATGAGGAGTAATGAAACCTTGCTTGGAGATCCCAGTCTAGAAGCTGATCTCCCTTAGGGCCGGAGCTGCTCTATGTGAACTGGGCAATAGCCTGTTCTTGTAAATCTGACTACAGGGATCAGTTTCGCGATCTGAAATAAAGCAGCATCCAGTGGCTGACCCCGAGGTGCACAATAAAGGTCTGTCAGGGGAGATACACATAAAGATGGGCTACGCACAACTTAACAGCAGAGTACAGTTTGTGTTTGCTCCTGCTCAACAGGAAGCTGCAAGAGGAAGCCCTGTTTTTACAGACCTCTGCACTGTTACAGTGGTCTGCTGTTCAGCTACAAATAAACAGGCATGGCAGAGCAATACACTACTGAAATACTAATAGATTAATCACACTCATTCTTCTGCTTTACTGGGGCTTTACTATTGTTTTAAATGGTTTTGGTTGTGTTGTGGATTTTTAAACAGATGGCTAAACTACAAAGGCTATGGTCAGCCAAACGACTCTGACTGAGAATGCTAGTTCCCTCAGTTTAGCTAGCTTCCTATTGAAGCCACGTGTTTTGAAGAAATTCAGGAGGGTTAATGAACCTTTCTATATAATTTTAAGACTTTTTTTACCTGAGGATTAAGATTAAAGCCTGTGGCAATCCTAATGGAACCCCCCAAGCCCACCTTTAAATCAAGAAGCTGAAAATATCAAGTAGGAGCTATAGAAGACTTGGGCTGAGACTTAATGGTATCACTTTACTTATGTCCAATTAAACTTTCTGAAAGGAAGACCTGGGTAGATCAGCATTTACTGCAGGAAATGGTCACTTATTAAGGGCCACTTACTACAACAGCTTTCTTTTCTAGGGGCAAAAATATGACATGTAGTATTGAGGGACTCTCCAGCAGTTCCCCATCAACAGGGTACTACCACTATAAAAAAAAAATGAACTTACTGAGCAATTCAACATAGGTTTTCCTTCCCTGAAGTGCAGCAATATAGCACGTCTCCTCTACACATTCAAAATCTGAATAATTGGGTCACTTGGCCTGTGTGAGTAACCTATTTTACTGTCATATTTATATAAACAAACAATTATACTTAATAATCATTTGTGCTGCTTGACTTACTTATCAGATAACAGAAGGCACTCCTGCAACATAAAAGAGCCATGACAAAAACTTATCACCTAGCCTTCTGCTGTATACAAAAGTATTGGAGATAATGAAGACAAAAAAAACAGATTTCCAAATTCACACACACCTCCCAATACTGAAGGTCAGGCAGGAAAGGACAAAAACAATTCCTGTTTCCACAACCACAGACACCAGTAATGGCAGCCTCTGTCACTAGAAGATGCATCAGAGGGCTGTACAGGCAGATCAGTATTTGGGTGCTGGTGTCAAGGAGCTGCTAAAATGGGGAAGGTGACATGCTTGTGATAGAAACTATTACCTTCCATTACTCACTACCGAACATTCATTTTGTGCCAAATTTGTGGTAATTTTGAGTAACAGCACTGGTGATGGCTCAGTCGACATTATGCCAAATACGCATCTGCACCACAAAAGGCACGTTTAAACTGGGCACTCTGGTTTGCCTGAATGTGCTGATGACCCAGACAACACCATGAGGGTCTAAGAGCTGGCAAACCGAGCCCAAAAAAACCCTGTAATTCTGCAAACAGTGGTATTAGCAAATTCTGTCTTCTCATGATAGTATGCCTCATGAGTTATTCAGTCCCCAGCTGAAGTTTCCATTGCATAGAATATTCCCTCTGCTGTGAGGACTGGCAAACACGACCAACACATGCACACACACAAACTGGAGCCTTTCTTTCCATTGGGGTACTTATCAGGTCTTTTTTTTTTCCTTTCCTCCCCAGATACCTATCTCCACAAAACTTTCCAGAACAGAGGCCGTAACCTGAAGTACTATAATAAGGTGTAAATCATGCCTTAAAGACAGATCGCTCAAAGTAGGGGAAGGTAGTAGGCTGTTCATCTCCTGAGGATTTAAGACATTACCTTCAAATGAAAAAAAAAAAGCATTTTAAAATTTCGTTTCCTTTTCACCTAAGGCTCTAGCAAACAGTATAAATTTTGAGCAGCCATATCTATTTTTCAGTGGCTAAACTGGCAAATGTTTCTGGGCATTGCCATATTTCACAAACCGTGAGGGGTTTTCTGTTGTAGTTTTGGGCCCAGTGAGATTCAGAAAGTACAAAAGGGCACATAAGATGCTGTACATTTTATACCCAGTAAACTCTGATCTGCGATTGATTTATACAGTGTTCTAAGTCTTTATTTCTTTTCCTTTAGCTTGGCAACATAATTTCACTTTGATGGTCAGCCTTTCAATTAATCAAAGTGGACACAGCATTTGCAGCTTCTTTTGAAGTCAGAAAGAATTGTGTGCTCAGGACCTCTTAAAATGAGACCACTTATTTAGGTACTTAAAGATGGCTGTCAACACCTAACTCCAGTCTCCTAAGTTTGAAATTGCTGACTTTAGTAATTTGCCCAAGGAAAGTGAACCTGGGGCACAGAGAGACTACACAAAATCTTACCTCTCATGACCAAGAAGTCCTTGGCTCTTAGTTATAAGTGCAGACAAATCTTTTTCTTGACTGGTTTGCTAGTACTGAAACTCAATTCAAGTACACAGCAGTAGACCATTTCTAAAATGCTGGTTTGCTCAGAACTGTTTTCTAGGGGGATCTTATGTCCAACTGCAATTATGTGATAATGGAATCCAGATATGGATTTACCGAAATCAGAAAAACATAGCAAACTTATAAGGCATTTCTCTGTGTCTGACTACTCAGATGAATTGCATCCAGGTCTGCTGAGCACTGGTTGTACCGTGCTTAATTTCAATGCCTGATATAGGAAGCACTGGCTGACACTGCAGTCCAGCACACAAGCCAGCAACACTCTTCCTTTGTGGAAGTGTTAACGCATTCACAAGAACTCTTCTCATAAACTAAGAAGTGCGAGAGCATTAATAAAGACTAGGAAAAAAAAAAATTAGTGGCAGGGTGGAGCTGTTACATTTTCCAGTCCAGTGTCTTTTTTCCCTCAGTTATGTGTCAAACAGCTTGTCTGTGCTGACATGCGAGTGTAGCTGGCGCAGGTGACGGGAGATGACGAGCTACATGAAGGACACAACCTTCACCTTGGGGCCCGTGGCAGGCTGGTACCTGGTTGTTGGGCCATGGCGAGGCCCAGAGCACCAGACTGCAGCGGTGGCCGCTCCCTGCCCTTGTTAAATCAAAGCAGCAGCAGCACGCCCGAACAAACGCTTTGCTTTGCTTTACAGACCTTTTATGAGATGTACGTGAACCACAAAGGTCCAGGGAGGAGTTATGGTTTTAGGAACAGTGAAATGGATTTTACTTTGTAACTTGCAAGAGATCACAAAAAGCCATAAGCACTTTTTCCTTCTGTTTAGAAAATGCATCTTGCTACTGCAGTTGTAACACGTAATACATTACATCAGAGTATGGCAGGTAAAATACTTGTTTTGTAAAGTTTTTGGTGTGTACTGATTCCCAATACTCCCTTCTCCAATAGAGACAAGCAGAGTTCAAAATCAACTCAGTATTTAAATAACTACAAGCATACGCTGCCATTCATCTAATGCTAGTTCACCTTTTCTTCAGTAAAGCATTTTGCACTTCATATATATTATGAAACATCCCTCCACCACAGTATTTTTGATGCTACTTCCAATTCCACTGGTAGACCAGATTCTTAGGCCTAGTGTCCTTAACAGAAACAATACAAAATAAAAATTCCTCAAAATTTTTTGAAATGAGGAGAGAAGGAAGAAACTCAGGAAGTACAGAAACGGCAGCACAAACCCACCCCAGAATAAAATCTGGATGATACTGTGCTTCAGTGTCACAGGTAAAGATATAATCAAAAGCTTTCATAGCTGATGTATGTCTCCATCTATAAAATGTAATACTGTTACAATCAGGTATTTTCAAAACTCACTGATATCTAGCTTTTACTCAAGACTTCCTGTTTTGCATTTGGGGCTTATTATTTTTAAAAGTTTAGATTGCATCTGTAAAAACACAGGATGTGCTAAAACCTTACATTTCATAGATTCTGAATTCTGCCTAAAATACTCAGTTCATCTCCCTCTCAAGTGTCAACTTTTGCAACACCAACCATACAGCAAATCTTCACAATAAACTGGGACTTACAAGTTACTACTGGTAGACAGCTAAGGTTCAAAAAAATTTATACCATGACACTACACTACTCACTGCACAAGCAAACAGGCAAAACATAAAATAAGATTCTCCAAGTGATCCATCAGTTCCAATATTTAAAAGAAAGAGGTGTCAACCAGTCCATATTATAAAATTCTTGAAATTAAGAAATTGCAATTTTTAAAACAGAAATTCTTGAAATACTGGTAGTAGCAAACTGAAGAATCTGTTCAGGTAACTGTTCAGGTAACACAGTAGCCTGTGATAGCAGCTAGCCTAGGACTCAGAAGTTTATCACGGGAAAGAAATGTCAACATTTAGTATACCACTCTGAAAGGGACAGGAATAAAATATTGTTTCCCATCACAAATTTGCTTGTAAAACATGTATGCTACCTCAGAACAACAGCCACGTGCCTAAATAATCTATAAAAACTCATCACAAACACCACCAAAAATATGTATCTTAATGAAGTAAACCACTTTGAAGACAACTGAACTTGTAAGAACACTGCAAACAAGTGTGTCCCTTAACTATATTCCATATAAGTTCCTGTGGAAAGACAATCTTAAATGATCAATGTCCTTAATTGTGTTGCATCCAGCCTAAGTAATGGTACTCAGACTGAGTAGCAGAACTGTTTTGTGGGTGTATATTAGAGCCCAGTATTGCCCACTTACACAGATTAGGAAGATAGTCAAAACATATTACACTTCCTAGCCTTCACATAAGACCTCTCCTACAGAAAGGAGGTATAAAGAGGAATCAGAAATCTCTGAACCTTAACACAGAATAAAAAACAAGGGCTGACCAGGATCACAAAGTACTTCTCAGCTCAGCAAACTCAATGTAGTTTATGGTAGACTATTTCACTCCCTTCCTACAATCTGCTGCACATATATGTTGTGTTTTACTATGTACTCTGTAAACAATATTATGCAAGAACACAAGGTAGCCAATAATACAGCATAAAAGCAAAAGACCTGCTATGCACAAACACAGCTCACCTTCCCTTCTGTCTGCAGGCAGGGAGAGTGCCCTGCTCAGAACATCTCACTATTGGGTCAAGAGAAAGAAAAGGTAAGACAACTGGGGCAAATGCAAGGCAGACAAAAATTAAGGGTATCCTTAAACACATGAATGTGGAACAGGTGAGCAGATGAGTGCTGCCATGGGCATAGATCCAGTTACTTAGACACAAACAATCTGTGGAAATATTTGCTCTGCCTATTCAGTTCTGTGAACTGCATCATGATTTGTATCAGATGTGAGCAAATAACTCACAAATAGAGATCTATGAACAAACAGCTTACTGGAAATCACCTACTCAAGTCCAAGAGACACATTTAAGCAGGAACAGAGCAGTGGTCAAGCATCTGTGCCTCCAGCTTCTACATTTGTGCGGTCTAACAAAATTCGTGAACATGGACAGCTTGCAGTGAGCCAATCTGGCTATGACACAGGAAAACAAACATTTACACAAACAGTTTTATATGCAGCACAACTAACCAGTCAGTTAGCCATTACTTGGATGTCTTAACTTTAGGAAATACGGTGCTTTGTTTGTTCTTTGTTTTAAAACAAAACACACAAACCCCACCAAATCTTAAGAAGGGTAATTCTAAAATCTGCATTAAAAATAGGAATGTGATGAAATCCAAAGAAGTTTCTTCACATCATACTCAAGCCAGGGAACACAACTTATATATGCATACAGATGATTATGAAGACAGATGAAAAATGACACATGAAACACATGAAAATTCACTTGTGTTTTATAAAGATTAAAATAATCACCAAGACCCCCTTTCTTGATACGTGGGAGGTTTTCTATGATTTTCAAATTTGCAGCCAACAACTTCATCTTTTAATAGTATTTACTATTTCTAACCCATTTCACTGTTGCTACAGCTTTCCACCACCTCCCTGTTCCCAAGGAAGGCACCTCCTTGGCAGTGTACACTTGCCTCCAGGGAGCTGACCCCCTACTTTGGAAGGCTGAGATCAGAGTGCATGGGTGTCCTGCAGGAACTCTCTGTGCCTGTTGATTTTCACTTTTCTTGTTTTCTCCTGCTGTCTCTCCTGTTCAAACGATTCCTCTGCTCCAAAAGTAGCAATCCTCCTTTCCTCTGAATTCTTCTAATAAGCCTAATCAACTACTCTCCAAGGCAACTGATCTCTACTTCTGTCAAGCTCAAAGGCTGCAAATGCTACCTCATATCTGAGGAAGAGCTAGAAGTGCCTGAAGTTTATGTGTCTTTTCCAAGGGTATCAGGTGTTTGATTATGAGGTATTATCTCTCCACACAAACCTAGCCGCTGAATTTTCCACACTGTATTGCTCATCTAAAAATTGTGCTCTGGTTTCTTCTGTGTTCCATGGCAGCCATATATCAAGGAGTGTTGGGAGAAGCTCCACTGCAAAGAGGTATCAAATTATTTGGGTTAAACATTCCCAGGCATGTAACACAGTGGTGAAAAAGAAGAAGAAACTAAATGGAATTAAAATTTCTGTTACAAACCACAGCTCCCTGTATAAAGAAAATTGCATGCCAGGAGTCAAAAGAGTAAGGATCCAAGCTCCCCTTTTATCAATACTTGCAGGCAATCACTCACCTTTTTATGGAAAACAATGACCTTTTTTGATACAATGGTGACCCAGCTTAGAAGAGCAAATGGAAAAAAGTATGAAAAAAAAGACTTTTTATTATTCCTTGCAATCAAAATGTAAAAATTTAAATGATCTAAAAAAGCACCTCTTTATTAAAGAGCTGATGAAAGTGTGGGTCAGTCCTACTATCCTTTTAAATTAATAAAAAATTCCTGATCTTTTAAAATTCAGAAGAATGATGTATATTTAAAATATTCTGTAATTACTGCAAAAGTATTAATTAACAGTTCATGGATGCATAAGTAGTGAGATGAAGGAATAAGCCATCTACTCACTATAAATATAAGCTTAAAAAATCATTTTATAGCATTTTTGTAGCTGTATGATGTTAGGCAGGTCATAACACTAGTACTTTCCTCTGAAAACCTAATAATTATTAACCTTTTTAATTTTTAAACTGAATATTGACTTTGCAATAAATTGGAGTAAGTTCAATCTTACAGTCAATTCCAAACATGAAAGAATTTCTCTCTCAGCCACACTGACCATTAGCACTAATTTACAGATATTTTCTTAGGCTTGACTCAAAGAGAAGTCTGAATTATCTTACTGCAAATGATTTTAAGTAACAGCACAATAATTCATATATAAAGCTCAGAATTAAAGATACATAAAATCACTATTTTCTCTACGAAACTATAAAAGGATATTAGAAGTTATTCCAAATTGCATGGGAAAGCCTTAAAGTACACAACACAATCTTCCTTCCACAGTAAGACCCACAGGTAATAAAGGAAAAGTATGGGATACAATTCAGCCCTGCAGGAAATGCAGTGGGTTTGCTTCTATATTTTAAGAATGTTTTTGTTACATTTTTCAAAACAAACCAAAAAAAAAGCTTTCTGGTTAGATTTGATAACTACTAGTTCTGCATGCTATCCTTCAACTCCCAGAAACATCCCTCTTTTCACCATCAGAATCTGAATCACAGTATAGTTAAGGAACTCCCTCTTGCTGAGCCCATGGAAGGCTGATTCTGATCAGGCAGAGATTTCACGCTCCTCCAGCCCATTCCCTTCTCTTCCCTTTGTAATACTGAGCAGAGGCTGCGCCTGCACAATGGGAAGGATTGCAACTTCTCATCCTGGGAACCCAGAGGGAGGAAAGAGGTGGTGGGAGACGTGCATTTCCTGTGTAGGATTTGCTTGAGAAATCAGTCAACAGACTAAGAACAAGGTGGAAGATCCAGTGGTCCATGAGAAAAAACACTCATGGCACATGGGATGTGGGGACCTGAGCTGTGAGGGGAGAACTCACTTTGGTGGTGTAGGAAACCAGCTAGGCAGCTAATGGGGTAAGAGATGCTCTCCCATGAGCTGGTGCACAAGTCAAGCATGGAGCTCAAAAGGCCAGAATCAACATGACTGAATTTGCAATGACAGGATTTCATGGGGTCAACAGGGTGTTGACCTGCAGGTCAGCTACAGGTTGGTGAATGAGCTGGAGAAGAGCTGTTAAGAAAAGGGACGTGCATACATGTGTGGGTAGAGGAAGTAAAACATGCCAGAAATAGGATTTTATAATAATAATACAGGAATCTTTCTAGAAAGTACAACTCAGAACTTCTCTATTTCCTACTAACTTCTCCATGGACACAGAGCTGTCCCAATGGTGCAGAACATTCGTTTGAATACCTCTTTAGCAACAGAGGGAAAAATATTAATCATGCAGACAGTCATAGCTTTTTTGTGTAACTGCACTCCAGCACAGCATCCACATTATTGCCAGAATCTGGGCACAAATTCACATCCTTAATGCTGTATCAGACTCCTTTTTACTGTTGGGAAACTCACACCCCAACAGCTTTATACATAGGAAATCTGGAGTATCAGATAATATATTTATGAGGCTGATACTAACTTTCAATTTCAGAAACAATATTGGGTTATTTCCTATGTTTTTATATGTATGTATGAAGATAGAAACCTCCTCCAAACATACCCTGAAGCACTGTCAAGAAAATTATTTCAGGATATGCTGGACACCACATAGTCCAAAAGATCATGTGTGTCACACAGTGTCACATGTCTGTTTAACTAAATGATGGGATATTTATTTGATGTTTATTTGTATTTATAAAAAATAAATAAAGGAGGGAAAGAAAATAAAAGAAAACACCAAAAAAACTGAAATAACTTCCTTTTCTAACTATAAGGATAAAATCCTGTAATGGATATTCATCACAAGCATGAAAATAAACCATTACATAGGTTTTGTAAATTTGCTGACAATTTAATTTTTAATAAACTGTCAGGAATCAGGCATCTAGGGGACTGCCTTCATAAGGAAATAAATCAGGAAAGAGAAAACTCATTAAATTAAGGTCTGCAATGGAGGCATTGCTGGAGAAGCAACAAACTGCTGAAGTCCTCCCACCAAGCTCCCAAATGTTATGTGAAAACCGTGCTAGTATCTAAGTGACCAACCTTGCATTCTGATTACATGCCATCCAATCTAGACCTCAATATAATGCAATTCTTGTGGCATTCCAACCCTCCAACATACCAACATTGTCTCCCAGTTCTATGCTCTCAGCAGGTTTTCAAAACTACAATTTCATTTTGTTTGTGTGTGTGTGCAGACAGGTCAATAATGAAAATATTTAATAAGATATATCCTAGTATAACCTTCAGAGTAATCACCTACTAGACTTCTCATTACTTTTTTTAATGCCCTTTGCCGAATCTGGGAGCTTGATTTTTATCAGTTGTCAGTAGAGCCTTACACTTCTTGTTCACTAAAAAGAGACAAATTTCCTGCTGATCAATATTTTCCCCCATTTTTTAGGCTGTCTGTTCACACTTATCCTTCTTTTTAAGGTGGTTACTCATCCTCTGAGGTCTATGGCACTTTCCTTCTGAGGTTTTTAATCTCATGAGCCAGATGCTTAGGCTGTGCTCTGCAGGCCCTTGTTAACCTTCAAAGAGAACACACACATCTTTGCATGAAGATGTACTTTCCACAGCAGTCATTGGCAAGAAGCCAACAAAGCAGATCTAGAAAAGCTCTTATAGCCATTACAGCTCAAAAATAATTTTAAGAATATTGTTAGTCTTGGGAAAATATGGTATCCTGTTCTTTCAAACAGAAAAAGAAATAAGAGCTCTGTGCATAATAAAACCATCTCAAAAAAAAAAAAGTATCCCTCCATCAAGAGATCCCATTCTTCATTGAGCTATTCTAATTTAAAAATAACAAAAATGCAGATTTGTACTTGGCTTCTGGTTCAATTTAAAATATGAAATTATTCAGTTTTGGGAGAATTGTTTGATCCACAGAAGGTCCAATGACACAAACCAAACTATTGATGAAGGATGAACTGGCTGCATAGTGCCAGATATTCAATGAATGATGCAGGAAGCTGCAGAATGCCAATATATGGTATCCAAAGTTGTGTTAGCTCTAGCAGATCCCACCTGCTTCACCTACAAGAACATGTGGTATTTTTAACCAGTTGAGGAATTGGATTATAAAAAAAATCATGACACTGAAGTTAGATGGATACCAATTGAAAGTCAGAGGCTGTAGTAAGGCTAGGCCTCAGTAACTACTAGAAATTATATCTCTGGCATTGTCCCAAAACAGAATACTGGCTTGCCTCAAGTCTTACAGTCCTGATTACCAGGTGGGAACACAAAGAGCTTGTTTCTATTCTTGGCTTTATCACTGGCTTACAAGATGTCCGTGGCCAAATCTCTTTCCACGCCTCAATTTTTCACTGGGATAAAGAAATACTCTTTTGGAATGAAAACTGATGAAAATGGGTATGTACCTAAGTGTTCTATCATTAGTGTGTCCACTGCAAAAGGTTCCTTTCTGTGTTTATACCCATCTCTTCTACAAATCTCCTCCCTTCGCAATGGACATGAGTGCTAGGAGCATGACTTCTTCCATACATCCTGTATAGACTGGCCCATACCACAAGTGCTAAATACTGAAAAGACCCACAACAACTTGAAATATGCCTACAAAAAGCTTAACTCAAGCAGTATGTGCCTTGACCTAAGTGATTGTCCCAAACTGACAAGGAAAAGACAAAGCTTGCAGGTTTACTCTCCACTATAGTTTTTCACTATGTATGTAATTGTCCTTAAATTCCCCTGTGTGAAAACAACTGTCTACCCACTCTTCTCCACATGTCACACTTAGGGCTGAAAAAGACTGACATACTCAGAATCCAGTTTTAACCTCAAGCCTGAAAGTGACAATTAGCTGGTTTCCCTCTGGCTGCCAGTTCCACGCTGCAGGATCCCGCCTGCTACCTTGGTTTAATTCAGTTTCTGCTTGGCCATAAACCCCTGAACCCTGTGCTAACTCTAGAGGTTCCTCCCTTTGCCAGAGCATCAGGGTTTTGGAAGACTTGTCCTGGCTGCTTGCTGAACTGAACACAATGTGATCTTACACTAGCTATCCTACTCAGGTCTCTTGAAAAGATTTTTAAAAAAGGTAAATAGGCAGCACGTTCTTTGCAATATTTATGATAATGATGATGGTTATTCGTAGTAATGTAGAAATTTGAAGTAATTGTTTTCAAACAACTGGGTTCTACAGACTTGCAAGTGTATAGGAAAAAATATCCCGAACTACAAGATACAGCAGGTTTTTTCAGCTTGCACTTAAATTTAGGAAGATTAAAGCACTGAAGAACATTGTGCTTTCGTTCAAACAGAATGAAGTAACTACAAAGACCAAGAAACAAACAAACAAATAAATAAAATGTGGGCATATGTTTAGTAAACTCAAGCATTCCAAAATTGCTCTATATCCTTATTAAACTGCAGCAGATTCTGTTTGGGCTTAAAGAAATCAAAATACACTTGTGATACAGATAGAAAAAAGGATATCAGAAAAGATTTTAGTAATAACCACCATAGCTGAATGATTTCCCCTACCAAAATATCAAAGGAAAATAGCTGTCAAAGTGTAAATTAAATCACTTTTAAATTGAACAGAAAATTATTTCCTATTTTCTACAGGTTATGATTTGGAGTGATCTTAAACCTCTGGAAAAGAATTTTCCAATTTTCAAAAATTCTGAAGCCCAATTACAAGTAATTATAGCTTTTCATTTTCAACATGATGAAATAATTTGATTCTTTTTACAAGAGGTCTGGTTTAGCTCAAAATAGACAAGTGCTTCTGCAATGAGTTAGTACACAAAGACAATAAAGATCATTCTCAAAAGAAAATCAGGGATACATGTTGGCTATAAATCATAAATGGAGCATTCAGGCAAAAATAGTTTGTGTGTTCTACAAATGCCAGCTATTTTCACTGCACATGAGTGAGATAAAGTAAACAGACCATTGACAGTTTTGGTTTTTGGTTTTCAAATACAAAATGAGTAAGATTTGAAAGAAGAAAAAGAAAACGTATAGCATAATCACTACTGTTAGATCTAGTCTTAAAGTATAATTTGGAGGAATAGAGTACATGAATACAAGTTTTTCTATATTCTCAATCCAGAAGAAAAGCAAACTGGGACCATACAGCATTAAATTAAAACTAAGTATTATTTCAAGTATCTTGTTCCCAGATCTACTTTCTTCCTCTCCATCCTAGAATTACCTATTTTTTTCTTATTCTCTGCTATATTACTATTCACAAAATTAGGAATTCCATTTCAGTAAAGCTCCTAAAACCTTTCACACAAACACAAAATCTAAAGCTCAACCAACTCCAAGACAGTGCAGCACAGTCCATTTCCATAAAGTTCAATATCCTCTGCAAAAGGCCTGTTGCAAGTGAAAATACTCCTAAAATAACTGACACATTGGAATAGAATTATACCACTCCAATGTGTAGTTGAAGCTGGACTTTGCAAGATCACCTTGTAAACACTAATTGCTGTAATAAACCTCTATAGATTAAGGACAGAGGTTTGCATCACTCCTCTAAATGTTAACCAAACTTTATATAACACCCATATCCCGTAGCAAAATGAAAAGTTTAAATGTCCTGTGGGGAATATCACCTAAATGTATTTATCAAAGAGAAGTAAACCCCAGCCTTTAAAGCAGAGAAGTATTATCTAATCTGCAGGCAGAAAGATCTGAACACAACAGTTCTTAAACTCCAGTGCAAGATTGGGAAAGCAAGCTTGCCAGTCAGGCTGTGATTTCCAGCATTCCTGCCTTCTCCTGGTTTGTTTGAAGGTTACCTATTTACAGTGTTATCCTTCAAAAACATGGAACTTTACAAACTGTGAAAAACATGCTTGTTGGAACATAAGCAGAAACTGATACAAAAAATACTAACAGAGCTTATATTTTTTAAAAAAGGGCTATGCCATTTTCATAACATTAGAAGTGTTAATTGTATTATTAGGTTTAATTCTTTTGCATAGGAAATAAAATAAATCTTCTTTTTGCCTAGTAGTACAAATTGGTTAACAGTGTGTATATAGTGTATTATAAAGTGACTAATATAAAATTAAAAACTGTTTCTGACATATATTAAAGCACCTGGTTACTATTAAGTTTTCACAAAGAAAATTAGTAGATTGAGCACTGACATATTCAATAAACCCAGGTTTCTCTTGTGGTCAGTCTTCTGGCAGTGAAGCAAATCTTCAAAGACTATTAAAAAACGTGTCAGCCAAAGGAAAAAAAAAACAAACGCCAAACAACTGGTTAACTTGTAATACTAAGATTTTTTTTCTATACATATAGACAATAAGAAAATGCAAAATGTGAATTTACAGATATTTATTAAAGGCTTTTAATGCTATCTCAGCTGTTGGGGCTGGTGTGTGGACACAGCAATTTAACCAGCAGCAGATACAGGGAAAGAAAAAGCAGAAAAAGCCAGGCACACTAACCTCAGAAAACTGACATCTACAGCCCTCCTACACCATCAGGTAAATATGTTGCTGAAAGCTAGGCAAGATTTACTCATATTATGGAATATTATATAATTCCAGAGTGTTTTATTTGTATGTACATTTTTTAATGTCATCCTCCAAAATAGCACACAACAAAGCTCATTCTATATTTCACAGGCCAGGTATGGGGGCTTTTTTTCTTCATGTTTCTCACCTGTTTCAGAAGACCAGATAGGACGCTACATCACGGGAGCTACATATCCTTGTCTGTCTTGGAAGGTTAAAGCAGCGGGACATTTGGCTGAAGGTTAAAGTAGTTTTGAGACTGCACTAGCAAATAGTGCCTGCAGACTATGTTGGGTTTCAGTTGGGGGCTTTTTTTGTGTGTAATACTCAACAACAAAATGGAAAAAAATCTAAGGAAAAGGGATTTTTTTTGTTTTTCACTTTCTTATTTCTACTACCAGAAAGTATTTACCTTTATTAACATTTGCTTCTTTCCAGGCAGCTGATGCAATTAAAACCTGAAGTAGATTTTGAACTGTGTACTATTTTCTCCAGCATCTAACAGGCAAGAATATGTTCGAACACCCCTGGGTTACCTCATCTAGCAAGACCCAGTCAATGTGAATTGAAAGTGCAAGTAACAAAACAGGAGGCTTTTAGCCTACATACAAAACTAAAATTATTCTTAATTAATTATAAGCAAATCAAGAGAAATTATTAATATCAGGAGAAAAATACATGATTGTTTTAAATATGCTGAGTACTTCTCCTGCATGCAAGGCCTTCCATTCACCACGTGACCCTTGGGACAGGCAATGGACCAGAGGATAGCTGAGGGGTGCAAAGATGAGGGCAACTGGAGCGGTTTGTGAGCCACAGCAAATCACATGGCAAAGTTAGGTTTGGTCCCCAGGCTCTGAACTGCCTCAAAGGCTCCCTTTTACACCTTCTCAAAACTAAAAGGTAATCATTACAAATCTTCCATCCACATAAGTTCAGATCACAAACTAAATACTACTGCCAGTCTGCTGGAGACCATACAGTCATAGAAATCCATCTTGCCAATTGCATTCTTTTATTGACATTAAGCAATATTTAGAAAACAAACAAATAAGGGTAATTATAGACTATCGCTATCAAGATACCCTTTTCATAGAAAAAACATGACTGCCTCCAATTTTATTTCCTCCATCACACAAGCACATTACCTCAGAATTTTATATATTCACTATCTTCCCTCACAAGATTTTGGACACAGCAGCTCAGTGGACATGAAATCCAACCTTGTCAAATAACAAGTCAAGCCACAAAAGGCATCTAGGGCCCAACAGGTCACTGTTTATATCTCCAGAGAGGATGAAAGGATATTTGCAATTAGTAAGCAAGAAGTACAGGCATCCTTTAAAGGAACTTCTACACCCATCCATGCACTGGGCAGGGATGTGAGAGAAGAAAATTTAAACGTGTTTTGACTTCACAATTATCTTTGCCTTCTACTGACCTAGTTTAAGAAGTGGTTTTACATAGTTTTATCTTCACTGAGAAGCAGACATAAATAAATTATCCATCTCAATTTTGTTGGCATCTTGTTGACTTATGTATGAGATGATGAGATTTGCAGTGATACACTCACTGTTCTCTAGCATCTTGGGACAAGTGTTCTTCCAACTGTCTGAAAGTCACATGGAGCACATGAAGGGATCTACTCTATGGAAATGTATATCTGTGTCTTCTAGGGAGATGGTTCTGAGTTGCCAGTATATAAACAGAATTGCAATCTAGATGTTCTTTGTTCAAAGTGCAGTCTCTTTCAGTGACTAGCACTTGTGACTAGCAGCAGCAGCAGCAAAGGCAACAGGAGCAAAATATCCTGAAATCAATCCCAGTAATGCAGAATAAATACTCCCAAGAGACAACCATCAAATCATATAAAAAGTTTAGGAGAACTGTGATAACACACTTATTCTTTACAGTCAAATTAGGCCCGTCTAACCTGGGATCATATAAAAAAAGAAGAAAGAAGAAAGAAAAAAAAAGAAAGAAAAAAAAAGTAAGTATTTTGGGACAAATTAATTAGCATTTCTATGACCATGCTTTCAGTGAGATGTGTATGCCCAAACACACTCCATTGACTTAGGTTGTGACGCTACATACCCAGTGCACTCTGACATCAACATTCAGAAGTCATCCATTGATTTGTTACTGGCTTTTTTCACAGGGATCTATGCAAGTACAGCACTTAACTTGTAGCACTGAACATTATTCTGGAAATAAAATTTAATCTGCTCCTGCCCAAAATCTTAGAAGCAAATTCTCCCAAATGTAAAGGATCAATAACATTGGAATCTCAAGGCTCATTACAATGGCTTTGTAATTAGCCTGCAAAAACCTCTCAGAAACTCTAAGTTGAATATTGTGCAGTTGAGTTTCTCTTCCATGAGGCAAATCTCTGAAACGAACAAATTAGTCACAAGGGCCTTAAGGCAGAAAAGTAAGGAAAGCTTCTGTTCTCTCCAACTCTTAACACAAGGGACTTCAAATGAAATTTAAACATTATAAATAGGCAATACTCTATCATACAATTCATAATTAGACAGTGGAACTAACTGCTACAAAATATCATTAAGGCTGAGGACTTAGCAAGGCTGGAAAAAGGATTAGACATTTATAAGGTGTAACAAAAATGTCCAGAGTTCTAATAATTTTCCAAGATCTATTAATGTTCCAGAGTTTAACCCAAACTCTAACCAGAGAATATGTAGTTTAGAATGATCACAGAATCACAATGTCTTGGGGTAGGAAGGAACCTTAACTCTCAGCTCATTCCACCCCCTGCCATGGGTAGGGACACCTTCCACTAGACCAGGTTGCTCAGAGCCCCGTCCAATCTGGCCTTGGAATAGTTGCAGGGATGGGGCATCCACAATTTCTCTGAGTTCCAGTGCCTCTCCTCCCTGAGTAAAGAATTTCTTCCTAGCATCTAATTTAAACTTGCCCTCTTTCAGTTTAAAATCAAGCTTCTTGCGCCTTCCTCTGAAACTTCCACTGTTGATCACTGGGTACTGAAATAGGATGGGTTAAGAAATACAGTCAATGGCAATTGCTTTGCAGTTTTAAACAAAATAAGCAGATCGGTACTCTTCGGCTCAAAGTGGCTAATGATCATGGAGTGTGCAATCATGAGAATCTTGGAACTGAGGGGAATGGGAAGCCAAAGCTATACAAAGTAGACTGCAATTACAAGTTTAGGTCCCAACACTACATTGTTCAGTATAATGGAAAACACAAGAAAAAAAATTAAGAGTTTCTTTGGCTGTTGTGTTAAAAGCTGCTTTAAAAAAATAAAACCAAAGAAACCCTAGCGCATTAATAGTCAAACAGGCAAGGGTTAAACACAGTTGACCTCAGAACCGAGAAGACTGTTTAAGTTGAAACGTTTTTTCTGGCATCACTTCTTTGCTCTTTCCTCCTCTGCAGGCAGCCCTGCTATATCTGTTCCTCTTTCCACAATGTAAACTGTCCTTGCTTCTCCCTGTCTCAGAGGATATTCTCTCTAAATGCTGTGGCCTTCTTTGTGCTTTCCACATCCCTTACCAGCTTCACAAGAGCCAGGCTGTGAGGGGCCCAAGACTGTCACTTCAAAGAACAGCCAGGTACCAGTGGTTGCAGAAGGCAAAACTCTGCAGTAGGAGTGGGATGGAAAAAATCAAAGAGAATCTCACTGTAGTCCAGATAACATAAAGCATCAGTCCAGTCTTAAAAACACCAGGTCAAAAGGTTTGAAAAGAAGATGTGCAATTAAAAATGCATCATTCCAAATCCATAAACACTAATCTCTGTGTGTTAATAAGCCTATCTGTAAAATATGAGATAAGGGTCTAACAAATGAAAAAAACTCTACATTGAGAGTTCCTATAAAACATGGGTCAAAAGACTGACTTTGCATGTAAATATTTGAACTACATCCTGTAAGTAACATTTCAGCCTCTGCATGCAATTATTAAATATTAAGTAAATAGCTATGGATCATATGTACAAAGGTGAATGCAAAATGCAGCAATATTTAAATTAAGACCCAAACAAGAAACAGCCCTTTGGTGTTCTGGTTTTTTTCTTCAGAGTGTGGTGGATAATAAATATCCAAGAGCTTTCCAAGGCCTTAGAACAGATTGGATCAGTTTCTTTATGTTTCCTTTTGTAATCCTGTCACAGAAGCAACGTATCAAAAGATACAACCTGCAATTTGGCGGTAAAGAGAAACACTGCACCTCCCTCCAGTCCTTGAAGGTCTTTTTTTTTACCCCCCAAAAAAGCAGAAAGCCAGATCTGATGACTTGCACTGGAGTGTTCAAATCAAGAATTTTATTACCCAATTCACCCTCCTCTACACTGAGAGTGTGGACTAATCCAGCAGGTCAGATAGAGCAAGTCACAAACCATGGCATTTTCTCAAAATATTTTATTTTAAGAAAATAAAACAAGATAAAAACCAAAAACAAAACCCAAAACCAAGCAACCAACTCAGATAAGCCACTGAAGGCACTATTTAAAAAGGAAAAGCTTGTTGGTATTTTTGGGTAGCTGAAAGTACTTGGTTTTGATTTTCTTGATAAAGCAGAAAGTCAGAAGTCCTTGAATGAACTAGCACAGTGTAAGTAACATTCAGAACATTCTTATTTGCCCCTTTTTTTTCCCTACAAATGATTAATTTCGTGAAATAATGCTAATAATTTTTTATAAACTATAATGCAATCTAAGAATAGGCCCCTGTATAAATTGAACACAGCAGTCACATATTTTGTGGGTAGATTAAGGATAAAACTGCTAGTTCCATGCTGTGCCAGATGAAAAGGAACTCTTTGAGTACTTTAGAGCATGCATATTTAGTAGGCTATCCAAATTATTTATAAAACTTTGGGGAAAAAAATTACTATTTAAGGAAAATAGTGCCATTCAGTGAATAAGGAACAAGAAGAAGAAATTCAGGTTTCATTCTCAGCTTTGCAGAGACTAAGCAAATCACTTCTTCCTGTACAGTTTCCATATCTACAAAATGAAGGTAAAACTTACTAATTTGGTAAGATGCTAAAGAAACTGTACATGAAACATCTTGACATAGGAACTAAAAGTTCTTGACATAGGTACTATACAGATTTGCCGAAATTCTGAAAAAATTCAAAATCTCAACAGTATGTTGAGCAGCATGGTATATTTACCACATTCTATACATGTCAGCAACACATATATTCAGCCTCATCTCACCACATTTAGGAAAACCCCAAGGAAATAAGGAGGGGAGCTGAATAAGCATGCAGAGCCACAGAAGACTGCCCTGCAGTCAGACAGCTATAGTTGACACAAAGTAAACCAGGTCTTTACTATCTTCAGCCATGCTTTAGACAGCCAGAAACACCCCAGTCATTGGAGAATGAAGCAGTGAGATGAAAGAGCTAAGTACTGAAGAAAAAGACTGTAAAGTCTACAAAACAAAATGGGCATTTACTTTAGCATCGGAACATAAATAAGTAGTAATGTTTTAATAAATGATGTAGGTGTAGGGAGCCTCAGCAAGCAGCTCAGCAGTTCCATGTAATACCACTACTGAGGTCTTCAGAGAGACTTGTCTACATGTTCTTACAGCACTGTGAAATGCAATTCACAATCCCTTTTGACAGCCTCAATTTAGACATACCCACCTTTACAGTAGGGACTGTACGCTACAAATAACTGTCACAACTTATTGAAGAGACCTCCTAAGAGAAACACAAAAGATATGCAAAAGAAATGAAGAGCAAAGGTTTGCCCTAAAAATGAAACTCATTACTAACTTTTCTGAAAGTGAGACACTATGTTTCATTGGACCTCAGTGGAAAGTCTCATTAACTCAAAAACTTGCCACTCAGAAGTATTCTACTGTTATTAATAATGAAAAAATACATTCAAAATAATACTACACAGCCACAGTCCTGTAGCAACCCACTAACCAAGTATTAAATAACATGGTTAAAACCATGAATTTACATTTCAAGAAAGAATTAATATAAACTGATACACAGTATCAGATTTTACAATGAAAGCAGGAATATTCCTGCTATTACCAATTAATCCAGAAGTTATTCTCCAGCTCTTTCAGTTGTCCAGAAAAGGGTGCTGCCCCTTCTCTGTATATCTAAGACACCTTGGATATTACCAGAGATGGAGCTACAGACCTTTAGCTGCTAAGTGTAGAAGCATAGAAGATAGCCAGCACTCTTGTTTACTAGAACAGTCCTTACCAATTCTTACTATTTTCTCTTTTTAAACAATTGTCCATGGGGCTCTTTATCTGCTTCACAATCTGCCCAGAAGACCTTTCTCCTCCAGCGAGCTGACACCTGCTCTTCATTCACATGGATAGATGCAGCGGTTGTTCATTTCTCGTTCTGAAAACGTTAAAATAGTTGGACTTTTCCCAATCAGGTAAGGAAAGGAGAAACATATGAAAGGAGAATCTTTTTTCTACCAAGTATTATCAAGAAGTCTAGATAACATAATACCTTATCAGAAAAATACTATAAAGTGAGTAAAATTACATCAGGAGAACCAAAGAGAATAGAAACAGGAATGGATAGGTCCTCCCATTTTCTAGAGCAGAGATGATGAGTGCAATTCCAGCCTTGCCACTCTTGGTACTAGCAGACATGGCTAGAATACATGGAAAAGGGAATTGGATAAATAGGTAACTAGGAAATATCTCTGCAGCTCAGTGCACTGGGCAAGGTGCAGTCCTGTTTTCCAGGGTACACCTTTGCACCTTCAAGGAGAGTTCAGCTCTGACTTCTCCATACTCCACATTCAGTGGTTGCAGACAGTCCTCTCCTCTTCAAGCTGAATGAGTCCAGCTCCCTCAGCTTCTCCATTCCCATCACTCAGGAAGCCTGAGGCTTGCTTGGGACTGGCTTGGTGGCCTCTGCCAGACTCACTATGACTCTGCTGAAGCCTTCCTTGCACTATGGACTCCAATACTGGACACAGTATCCCAGATGTGATCTCAAATGGCAGCTAGAGGGTAAGAATTGCTTTCCACAACCAGATGGCTATGCTCTTGCCAACACAGCCCAGCATGCAAACAGCCTTCTCGGCTGCAAGGGCAGGGCACACTGCAATCTTCAACCTGTCCTCAAACAGAAGCCCAGGGCCTTTTTCTCCAAAGCTGGTTTCTAGCAAGTCAGAGTCCATACGGTCCTGCTGTGCGAGCTAATTTCATCCTAAACATGGGATTCTGAATTTGCCTTGCTTTGAACTTCATGAGGTTCCTGTCCATTCTGAGTAGGTCCCACTCAAAGGAAGCCCAGCCCTCCAGTGCACTGACTGCCCCCACAAAGTTGCTGTCATCCGTGGACTTGCTAAGAATGCAGCAAATCCATCTGCTAAATTAACAGTGAAACAGAGAAATCTAAAAAGTATGATAATCTAGAATGGTCATCTCCACACTGCTGCAGAAGAAGGAACACACAGTGGCAATTTTTATGAGACTAGAAGTCTATCAGTCCCATGTATTTGCTGCACCCTCACAAAACAGCCTATGTTCTATATACCAAACTTGACAGAAGGACTGACTTTACATGGGTATGTTCTACATACCCATGTAAAGTGAAGTCAGTGGTGGTTTAAGATAACATAATGGATTGTAAACAACTGCAGTCCGGGAGCAAACATAAGTTTGCTTCCACCAGTTTACTGATCAGGGTTGCAAACCTCTTAAAATTGCCAAAGCTTATTTGCCAATACTTCAAGAAAAATACCACCAACAAGCCGTTCCTGCAAGAAGCTTCTTTGAAAGTGAATATCCATCTGACAGAAAGCATTGCTGTTAATGTTCAGGAGAGTTTGTTACAATTTCTTGCAGATCTTAACCATCTTTGACTGTCTTTGACTTTTGATTTACCTCAATAAGAGAATAACAAGGTATTTTTGCCCCTAATAGGAACTGAACTGAATCTGAATCCTGAATTTCTCTTTTAGAGTATGATATGGCCTTAAAAAGTAGTGGAAAGATTTAAAGATGTTATGCCTCCAAGAACTCTATGTTCATACTGAGACAAGAAACATCAGTGAGCTACACAAAATAGATTTTAATGCCAAATCAATCTCACCAAGAGCGATGCAAAGAGAGTTGCATGACCAATGCATTTTCTTTGGAATTATTCCAACAGAGGAAACAAGAGGAAAGTGAAAAAGCCAATTTCTACCCACAAGATTTTTCCAGAATCTCCTACAAAATATTTCTCTACACAGAAACAAATCCAGACTACGGCACAATGACAAGTGACAGTCAACTGGAATAGCAGAGGGGGGCCTTTTTTAACATGCCAAACATGAGCTATCAAGCCTAGTAGCTAGAGATTGACTGAAGAAAAATGTCCAAGTTTCCAGTCAATACTGCTTGCAAATTCTGTTTGATTGACAAGGAGAAAGGGAAGGCAAGGGAGGACAGCCCATGGTCTCAAATTCCCCAGGGAGGGGAACAACAGCATAGTTACACATCTGTAATCAGTCACTGCAGGGAAAGAGGAAGGGTGAAGGCCATGGTATCCTGCTTGCCTGCCTTCCAGCACACCATAGCTGTCTCAGTTTGAAGGCTATTTGTCTGGGGTCCCCACATTAATGGCAAAAACTGGCTTCTCTGATCCATTCTCTGTCCATGACTAAGAGAAGCTCTTGCTCTGTACTACCTTTGGAAGGGATCCACATCTCTCCCCTGACTTTGTATTATGCCTTTAGTGCCTAATTGAAATACTTTAAGCATAAGATTAAAGATAACCGCCACAAATAATTTTCTCTTTGCTACTTCTGCTGGAAACTCTATATTGGGCACCTGGGTGGGGAGGAGAAGGCAACAGGACGAAGAGATTACAGCAATATGATCGAGAAACAAAAGGATCACCAAATACCAGATACATGATTAAAAACCAAAACCCTGAATGGGCCTGGAGGCAAGCCACCAGTCCTTCCAAGTGAGAGCAGTAGTGAGTCACTGAAAGGCTTATATTGCTTCTGCCCACATTCTACGTGCATCTCCCTTTCCTAATTTCTGGCTAAATATCTCCTGCTGCCTGTAATGAGTACAGTTTCTGTTCCTATAAAGCACAAACACTTCTTAGACTAGGCTATCAGCAACCGTAACAGGCAGATATCTCAGCGTCTGGAAGACTGTGGTTTTAAAGATCTGACAAGGAATAATATCTGAACTTAGGTGGTAATTAAACTGTCTGAGCAATGCTAAGAACAGATACATTATCTTTTAATATCAGAAATGAAGCACTATTAGAGAATACAAAAGCACCTCTCCACACAGGAAACATACAAAATGGATCCTTCTCTTGCTGCTGGGAGCTCCGCAGATATTCGTATGTTTGATCACATATTTGACATCACACTATTGCTCCTACTGACTACTGCCAGCTTTCCTGGGCAATCATGCTTGTATAAATTCAAATCTCTCATGCAACTTTAAATGACTTTCAGAAAAAAATACTGCTATTGGCCATTTATTATATAATGATTCATGGTAATATTTTTTGAATGCTACATTGAGTGTCTAGTCTGGGGGAGATGGCAGGAAAGAAAAACCAAGAGACTTAAAACTGAACAAAGTAGACCACTGTGCTAATGGGGGGGGCGGGGCGGAGACAAGGGGGAAAGCAAAGGAAAGAGAAGATCATGAAAAGTCCCAAGAAATCCACCAAATTAAAAAGTTACATTTTATGTTCTGTGGTTTAAGAGATTACAGGGTTACAGGTTATAACAAAAATCAAAATCATCTGTAGAACCATAATTTTCTGTCATATGCAATATTTTCATGATTAGTGAACGCAAAATATTTGAGAAAAATTTAGAAAGCTGTACAAGAAATACAAATATATCTGAGAGGAACAGAGACCAAACAATTTAACTCCTTTAAATACCCAGTAATGCCATAAAAGTAGACAGAACCTGTAAATGCTAGCTCTGTAACTGATGCTCAAAATGTTTCGGCATCTGGTATTACACTATTTGTATATTTTCTTGCTGCCAATTTAATTCTCAACTGTATCTGAATCAGAGATCACACCTCCATATCTGCTGAGGCAAGAAGCTTAGGAGTTTGTTTGTGGTACTTTTCCAGATCTCTCAGAAATCCATTAAAAAGGCTTTCTAAAAATTATCATTTCCTGTATTTTTCCCTGACTTCATTGTACAGCACAAAGAGAACACACCAGCATGGGAAACAGACAAAATGGATACTTTTTTCTTCCTGCTGGGAGCCCAGGATACAGGCACACTTTCAGTTGTGCATTCAGCATGTCACAGCCACTTCTACTGATGAACACAATGATCCTATATGCTCCACAGCTATTGTTTTTTCTTTAGAACACTTACCAACAAACTAATTGCACATATTGGAAACATCTTCAACAAAATGAATTCTTGTTCATATAAAAATAGACTGACAGAAAATATCTAAGTATTCTGACACATTAACTATGGCCAGAGTAAAATGCCTTTGTCTAGAGAACTGCCCACAGAAGATCACCTTCTGCTGCCCACTTTTCTAACTGAACAATTAGCTCAAAAGTGTTAAGACAATCAAACCCTAATGATGATGGCTGTTTTGTATCCTACAGCATCTTGTTTCCTCTATAAAACAAAGCCAGACCCAAAATCTCTGTAAGAACTGTCAGAAGCTGAATATTAACTAGCACATGGGCAGTAAAGTATACAAATTAGAAAGCACCAAACCCAATACTCTTTGGGTGAAATTACAACCACTTTGAGGATGGCTAGCAGGTTAGATGATCACAGTATCTCCTTCAGCTTTGAGTCTATGAATTTGTGCCTATTCCTGCCCATTTCTATAAACATACTATGATCATACAAGTATCACACACTATTTTCCCCCATCCGCCCTACACAGGCGACACAGCAATCTAGGAGCAAAGGAGACTGCCACCAGCAGAATTCCTACATCATTCACTGCAAAAACTGGAAGCACTCATTCAAGTTAAAAAAGAAATTTTAAAAAATGTTGCTGATAATTCACAGCCCTGCCCCTACCTCTCAGGGGCCAACACTTCTTCTTTCATCTTGAAATTATTATAGCCAAAACCAAGATCCTGATCTTTCTTTTGAAGTTCTACCTTCTGTTTTACCACCAGTCTCTGCTACTTACAGATTTCATTACCCACAGTCGAGTTCCTTCACTGGGAATTGGTTCTTACTCCTTTTTCTTTTTTCCCTACAGCAGCAGCTAAGAGCTACACATTTTAATTCTCAAAAACAGCACACATATACAAATGATACAATAGGAAATAGGTGATTATATCATTCATTTTTTGAAGTTGGTATCTCTCATTTTAGCCTGCCACCTTCAGTGGGGCTAAGAATCAAGTCTTTATATGTGTTGTATCAGTTAACAGGAAAACAATTTTAATAAGATGTTTGGCTACTGTCATAATGCACCTATTTTATATAGGATTAAGCCCAGAATTAGTGAGAACTGTAAGAACTGGTACTATTACTCGGAAATGTCATAATAACTTTCCAGATGCCACTTGTTATCAGATCCTGTTCAGTGGAACTTAATATTGTAAGCATCTCCCAGAGAAAGAACAGAAGTCACTGACTGACGCCTGTTTCATAAAGGGTGTTGAAAGCCTTTGGTACCTTCTGTTTTTCAAGAAATAATCTCTTCTTCTTTTGCTATAGGAAGTCAATACACACTCTCATAAGTGCAGGTAAACTAACAGCCGAAACTTGACCAGGAAGCATAGTTAGCTCAATACAAGCCATCACTGACAAACAAAAAACATGCAGAAACCCAGGTTTAAAAGAAAACTGTCTGAGCCTCATGGAATAACAACCTATGTTTTTTTCCTACTACATTAAATCCTGTTTTTTGAGTATTGATCCCTGATATGATCAAGCAAACAGGAAAAAAAAAAACCTCTGGAGCAAGCGGAAATAGATGAAACTCTTAAAAAATGTTAAAAAATAAACCTTCATGTGTGACCACAAAGAGTTTGTTACCTTTAAACACAGGGAACCTCTGTCTGTCTTCCACAAACAACACAAGGATGTAGATGTTACAGAAATACAGTTGCATTTCACCTGGCAGTTTGATGCAGCGTACTTGCACATGACAACACATTGATTTTACTTCTACCTCCATGCAGACATCTACGTAAAGAAATCCATTAGGCAGACAGTTCTCATCTCTATTGACTGACAGAGTGACAATCGAATACTTTTCACCTTCCAAACTGACTGACAGCTAGACACTTAAACAAGCCTTCAAGTTGCAATAATAGTATGAAACACTTTCAATTACCTGAATCAAACAAATCCATGATCCCACTAGTTGAATGTATTTTTCTGTCTGCTGCTATGCCTGGCTTGGTTTACACTGTTGTTTGGGCAATTCAGACCCCTAACAAGAATGCTGCAAACAAACAGCAGCCCAGGGTTTCTAAACAATGAATTATACCTCAAGTAGTTTTGCTATACAGATCTTCGTGACCAAAAAAAATAAATACAGCCAGCCTTTTGAATCACTTCCTTTCTAGCCTAGCAATGAAGTGAATCTCTTTAAAAAAAAGCATGGGAAATAGCTACATCATTAGATAAGTGTCTTTCTAATACTAGTCAATGTTAAATGCCAGCCTGCCTTTAAGAGGTGAACATTTGTTGGGTTTTTTTAGTAAGTGAAATTGTAACAAACAGTATTTTAACTTTGGGGCTAGATATATGAACAGTTTAGCCAGTTTTCTAATTCAAATTACAGGTATTTTTCTAAGTAACTCAAATTTTAATGAATTAAATTCTCTCAAATTAAAATCGGAATTTATTTAGGGCATAATAGCGAACAACTGAATTTGACAGAGAAACAACAAATTGGAAAATTCATCTTTTCAGATACAACAGCTCAAAACAATCAAAACCATATATATTTGCATTTTACAATTTCTAGAATGAATAACTAAGGTTGAAAGTATCTAATGTTCTGTAGACATCAATATGTGTTGCTGCAAGACATTCAGCATGATCAGACTGAAATATCTAAATGAACATGCTTATGAGTTAAACATATACACCGCATAACAGGCAAGCAAGTAGGATCAGGGTGCGCTCTAATGTACTGTAATTGGGTTGACAGAAATAAAAGGAAAAGTCAGAGTCCATCAAGAACTATTCAGTAAAAAACACACAAAAAGCAAAAGATTGTCTTTACAATTGAACAGTTGCATCAAAAATGGTCAAAGCATTTTAAAAGACATAGTTTTATGTTCTGAGAAAACAAGAACTGAAAATAAACCACGTTTCCATATATTTCCCTTATAAAAACTGGCTTTTAAGCCATGTTATGTCTAAGGAGGTTGAGTGCAGCTACTAACTTTTCCCCTCCCTCTCTGTGCGCCGCTTGTTTTGTTTGGAATCCAGGCAGGTAACAGACAATCTTTACAAAAACCCAGTGCTGCTTTGCAAGCACCATCACAGTTTAAATGTACACAACCATACAACTGAAAATACTTGCTTTTTTTGCAAACAATGACCAGACCTTAAAATAAATTTAAAAAAAAAAGCAAAAACACCAACCCCCCAAAACAAGCAAACAAAAGAACCCCAACCAACCCTCCCAGTCCCCACCCTCTAAATTTAGCAAGTAAGTTTACACTAAATCTACAGTATTTGAAATCACATATGGCATTCTGTTGCTATTATGAAAATAATATTTTAAAAGATTTTGAAAATAATGTCACAACACCAGTTTTACAGTATTAATAATTTAAAGGATATTTAAGAGCATGTTTTATCAGTTTGTCTCTTAGAAAGAAATTAGGTAATTAGCAAGAAAGCAATTACTTGAAAATTATAATACTCTTTTAAGGTTACTGTGCTTAGCATTTCTTCTTTTTTAATCAGTCAATACTATTTGAAAGCGTCAATATAGAATTTACTGTGCACACAACATAAAATGACTCTTTCAGAAGAGACTTGCTGTTGCACACTATACAGCAAATTGATTTTCTGAAAAGGAATGCAGCCTGTACTTAACCTAACACTGTAACCTTGTTGTACTACATGAAAAGGGATCATGCATATTGATTTCTTTATTACAATTCCTCTTGTGATCAGTAAACATTTGTAAACCCTTCTTCTTGGAAAAAGAAAAAAATTCTACTTTGAAATTAGCAAATACAAACAGGCTTCAATTTTCAGTTCTGGAACTGTCCTTCTTCCCACAGAGAGGCAGATGCCAGAACATTCTTGTTTTCTTTGCCCATATTTCAGGGGTACATTTTTTTTCAAGTTGCAGAAAGCAAGCAAACCAGAATTGATGCCATTGACAAATGCCTGGTTTTGTTAAACTTCGAAAGTTTTTCTTAAAACAAAATATATATATTATATTTTTGATGTACATATTCATTATTCTTTAAAAATAATTGCTTGCATAGAAAAAGAGCAAAACAGAAAACAGAGAGAGGCACTAACAGAGGGGGAAAAGTAAAAGACTTTGTACAGTATCTATCCTGATAAGACTAAACTAGAACAGTAACAGAACACAAATTTTCTATTGCTTTCTTTTGAACACAATTAAACTTCAGAGTCTGTTAAGATGTAGTTTCTGGAATCGATGCAAGCAATTAAAAAATTTCAACTAGAATGTTTTGTGAGGCGTAATTACTATAAGGTCACTAGATATTATTTGGAGTCAGTTTAGTTTATCACATTACGACATGACAGGACATGAGGCAAAAATTATAAATTCCTTCCCTAAATCTGTCCTTTTCTGATTTAGATGGATGAAGAATAATTAACTCTTAATTATTCAGATGACTTCAAGGCAGTTTCAGGATTCAGTAAAGAATGCAGTAATTTTAACCAAGGAAAGCAGTCTCCTATCATTTATCAAATCTTGCAACTTGACCAATGATGAATAAAAAAATCTATGTTTACCCATAGCCCTAACTGCTAACTTAGAGGTTGTTAAGCAACAAAATTTCCTTTAAATTGTACCATATGCAAATTATCAGATGCAATTTGCATTTTAAAGTATTTAACTCTACATATTTATTGGATTTTGAGGCCATGCTGATCATTGATTTATGTGCTTCTGGCAATCATATTTCCATATTTGTATGATTTTGATGACAGTAATAATTCAAATATGCAGAAAGTTGTTCTTTGAACAATATCTTTAATTACGTCCTCAAAGCATCATTGTTTTGCCTGGTGTCCTGACAAAAATGGTTTGAAATGAGAAATGGCATTATGATCCAAAATGCACAGAAGTACATTTGTCCTTTGCTGTCGAGCACCAAATGCACAGAAATGACTTTTCATGTTAACCAATCCTCAGCCCTAACCAGTCTGCAAAGCCCAGCAACCTTGCACGTAAATACTTTATTAATTCTGACACACTTTCACGACAAATTCAATCACAGTTCATAAGATTTCTGTTCAAAATGCAAAACCTGCCCCATTTACTTTGCCGCTAACTCAGAAAGTTTTTCTGCCACATTTTTTTATTAGAGTTGTCACAAATTATGTGCACTCTTATGAAAGCTATCAAGAACTGTAATCATTAAAAGATCCACAAATATTTTGCCCATTTACTTCTCAAACACAACCATCAACCATGTCTTCTGTCACCACTATCGGAACAGTTTGTTTTAATATAAGTTTGGTCACAGGAACACATGTATAAACTTTTTAGAATAATTGTTCACTCATGGAAAAATATACAAGAGTAATGCATTAGCCTACACGATGAACTTGTGTTTTAGTTAAGCATTCCTATTTATACTAATGTTCATTTAAATATTGTGCAAAAGTCAAATATTATCAGAATAATATAACATTTTATTTTAGTGCAGCATAGATTTAGTAGTTTGCTGTTTCCATAAGTAGTGTTCTACATAATACTCTAGCTGCCTTGTTCAGGGACAATCTAATATTTAAAATAAAATAAACAACAGACCCTTTTTCAAGTTATATATAATTTAAGAAGACTCTGTTTCTTTTAAAAATGCATAAGTAGTTCCATAAATAGAGTAGAAATTAACCTAAATTTATCAACATTTTTCCATCTGTAAAACACACAATATTAAATTCTTATGAAATCATTAGGCATACAGTTTGCTTACTCAGAACCAAAACATACTGCAGCATAAATGGGTGGTTTGCTCTCTGAATTTTTTTAAAATATGATTTACAGAAAGAACCTCCTTTGTATATTCCATCCTGCCAGAGAGGCAAAAGCAATAATAAAGGTATGTAGCAACTATGATGATCATTAAAAAGTAAAAGCAAAGCCAAAGGAGAAATCCTCTACTCTCCAGAATAGTGGCATATTTTTTGGCCTGAAATACCTCAAAACAATAGTTTTTCTTCAGAAAGAGTTGAATATTTTATTTATGGATGTTGAACACAAATTTAGTGCACACTATAACTGTATAAAGCTCTGCTTTATTTTTTATGAGAGCACCCCAGGCAAGCAAACATATAATGTAGACCTGATGTCAGCCACCCTAGTATACTCGTTACGATTTTTTTCTAACTCCCCAGGTGGAAGGAAAGAATTCATAAGCTTGTTATATCTACTACTTCTGTCGCTTAAATATAAGCTCCTCAGATCAGTAAATGAAAGGAAACGGGTGTAATTTTGTTTGTGCCATCCTTTAAAGAGACGTTTGTTATTTTGTTAAATACCATGGCACCGCTACCTTCCCGAATCAACTTGCCGAACTACCAAAATGCATTTTAAAGGCAGTGGCACTTCTACTGTGATTCTTGAGCCACTGTAATGTAAATACCTCATCTCTCTCCAAGCAAGCACGATGTTGGTGAAATACATGACATTTGCTGACCAACCTTTAAAAAAATAATTGGATAAAGACCAGCTGCTGTTTTTCAGCCCCTATCAGATTAAAAATGTTTACCTCATTAGCAAACAGGTATGCGGCGCTTACTACACAAATTGTACAAGTTTATGATTAACTAAGTGTGTTAGCAGTATTACGAGTAAACACAAAATCTGAGCAAAAATAATTCATGTCTTCTTATAAAAGGGTTCCACGTCTTATCTTTAAATCCTTCTAAAGATCATAGAGACAAACGCCTTTGTAATGTTTGAGTCTATTTACAATACACAAGTGCTGCAGCTGGGGGGGAAGTTAAACCAGCTTTTTCACAGGGAAAGTGGAAAAATTAATTGGAGCCTCTCCCTCCAACACTCCCTAGCGGCTGAGCGCGGAGGGGCCCCGGCCCCGGCCCTGCGGCCGCGCAAGGTTTGGGAGGCGAGAGAGGCAGCGCCGGGAACAGCAGGCGCCAGCCCGGCATCCATCCCGGCGTGTGACAGCCCCGTGCCCCTGCGCTCCGAAGGCAGTAAGGACAGGATTTCTGAGTCCTGATGCTCTGTGTCTCGGCATTCTCCCATTTAAGCTAAACTTTTCACTCTGTGCACACGCGTGTGTGTGCGCGCGTGTCTGTGTGTGAGTAAATCATCTACAGGTTACAGAAAAGACACACAACAACTCAGATGAAATTAAATTCCAGAAAGGAGGGGGAAAAAAATAATGTCCACTTCACTGTGACTAGAGAATGGTTTGTGGAAATGCTTAATCTAGGAAGCATATTACACAAAAACAACAAGGAACACACAATAAATCTCTGCATTCTTCCTAAATAATTAGGTAAACAAATTCTTGAAGGGGTTTCCAAGAAATTCAGGTATGTGATTAGACACAAGTTTGTATGACCAGTAGTAAACACTGTTTAGCATCTCACAGTCCATTCTTAGAAACACAATTGATACCTCAGTCATTTTTCTCCTTCTGCTCCCCCCACCCCCTTTCTTTTCTTCCTACAGCCCATTAAAGTACTCCAGGGACTTATTATTGTGCATCCCTTATCCTGACCATAATTGCCCTCCAGGTACAATCCTTCTCATGACTGAGATGTCCTAAACACAGCCAGGTGCTCTCTAGGGTAGCCAATGTGTTTCCACTGTGTGAGGATCGAGTGCTGGACATGTCCCAGTTCCACAAACACCGGAGGGGACAGAACTAACACTGTTTACGTCATTAAAATCTGTGACTCTTGATGAACTTCTTGTATATGCTCTCAAGGAGGGGTCAAATACATTTTCCTCTCAGAGGACAAACTCATTTAATGAATCATGTGGCTACAATAAAAATCTAAACATAGAAGAAAGCTGAGATTTAACACACATAATCTGAAATACTCAATTTTAGAACTTAAGAATAACACAGCATTCATTTATTTTCTAGAATATTCAACCCAGTATTAAACTGTAAAACTATTTTGTAAACACATTAAATTTTGGCCCTTAAGACTACAACATTGTAACTAAATGGGTAAATGAAAAATATTTTAGTTACAGCTAAGGCCTCTCAATATATTTCAAGGATAATGAATGAATCCCTAAATCGATACCATAAAATATAAAGAATTTATAAATAATTAAGACATTTATCTTCATGGTAGAGAATAAAGTTATTGTATGTAGTTTAGATATGAAAATGAAATTCCTGTATAAAACTGGTACCATTTTTATCATTTGTAGAGCTCAGTAGCACTGCTTATTAATAATAGATTAAGCAGTTGTAGCCAGCTATATAAATTGGCAGTTGATTGCAAAGGGACCTAAAACTGCAATAGCACAGCATAGCAGTTAATGAAAAAAATGGCCCTTTCATTTGTAAAATAACAAAAACCTGCACCTTAAATTGCTGTGCTCAGCTTGTAGCTGTTGTAAGGCAAAAATGAAAGGATTAGGATAAAATTAAAGCGATGTGGTAGTAGCATTTACCAGCAAATATGATTACAAATAAAAGTCAGTTTCAACACTTCCTTCTCATTGAAAATTAAAACAAAATATTCACTAGTTTACATGACGAATTCAGAATCACTCGATCTGAGAAAGTCAAAAGGCATACCTAATATTTCAATGCTGTACTGTGAACTACTTCATACAGTACAAATGAGTAATGCACCTTTGAAAGAATTCCACTCTGCAAACTGCTAATGAGTACCTTTTCAGAAGCAAGCTGCTTTTCCAGGGGCTTAAAAGAAATTCCTTTGTATCAACTTAGTTGTATGCAAATTAGGTTTAAGAAAAGAAAGACCTGGATGGGAATTGAGAGCAATGAAACACTGCAATGTACAGCACAGATGAAATGCAAAGGTAAACATACTTTTGTATGTGTTAGTCACTGCTTCATGCTTAGGACTGAAAAGGCTTACTAGAAAACATCTGCTTCTATAAAAGCTAAAGTCAACTTGGCAAAAGCAAGTGCTAAGTGGCCAGTTTCCATTTAAAATGCCTAAACCCAGGAACAAAATTAAAAGAACGTTGAGACTCTGGAAGTATCCACTTTCATAAAAGTAACATACAGCTTTTCAGCAATTGAGTTTCCTCAGTGTTTGGATAGTATAAGCATTCTTCCAATCAGGAACAATTAGAAATACCAGAAAACTGCAAGAGATATGAGATTACTTATAACATAAAACCTTGAGCAACAGGAAAAAAAATATTATAACATTTTCCTGCAGTTTGAAAAAGGTGTACATAGAAAAATAGTGAATCGTGCATGACTAAGCATATGAAATAAGAAAAATGTACAGGTCAACTCATTTATAGTAATTCAACCTTCATCTTCTGATTTACTTACTGTAAAAAATCTATTATAGCCACAATTTGGTAGTGAACTGTAGCCATCTGCTGGAATGAACGGATAAAGCAAATGCTTAAGACAATGTTCCTCCCCAGGAATTCAGTTTGCTCTGAATGCTCTAGTATATGCCAGAAAAATGAACGGTGTTAGATGCTATTAATACTGGAAAAGGAATACCTCTTCAAGCCAGTGCAGGTAAACAATGTCGAAAATACACTCACTCATTTGGCAAGCACATTTAGAAAAAAATGCAATACTTCTTACAATAGCAATGCATAGATGGTTTGCTATAAATGGTGAAATTTTTTGTTACAATCACTGAGTTTACATTTTCAAAAGCATTTAATACCAAATATTTCAGGTGAAATGAAGTATTACTTTTTGAATATTAATTTTAAAACTAATTAAATAACTTCAGCACATTATTATTATTATTATAGGACAGTGTATTTCATTAATCACCATCAACATGTAACATAGTACTAATAAGCTTAGCTTTATTTAAAAAAAAAAAGAGAAAAGATCAACCTGTGCCGAAGTCTGCTGCTGTTCTGAAACATGAGAGCTTATCCCAATACTTATGGCAATATTCTGAGTAAAGGAACTCTGGTTACCTCTAACTCCCAAGAGATAAGGAATAATATTCCTAGAGGAATTAATTCAACCTATGTTCGTTCAGCTTTTAAGTACATCTAAAACATCTCAAATCCTATCAGGAAAGGAATGCATGTTGAAGGGATAGGAGGAACCTGTAGTAAAATCCAAACCCATTATGGAGGGAAAACAAGCTGGAGAAAAAAATGATAGCTTTTGTTAGAGGTAACTCTTGGAAAACTGAGCAAGGTCTCCTCTTGGGCTCAGAGGAGGGAACTGAGTGGGAAAGTATGTCCGCTTCTTCCAGAGAGAGTTTCATCGACAAGCATCATGGTGATGGATCCTTGTATCTCCAAGACTCATCATCACGGCTGCAATAACATCACTGCTTACAGTATGTTCTCCTCACTACTTAGAGTATGTTCACTACGAGTAGTGCAGGGCCCAAGGATGGCAATTAAGTGCTAAGCTGAAGGCATCCAGATACATCATCTGATGTAAAGCTGCTGATGAAATTGTTGAATGGGGAAAGGGGAAACCCACCACAACAAGACCCTGTTGTCCAACTCTTAATGCAGTGTTGGCCAATTTAACTGTCATTATGAGGGGACTCACAGGTTACACCATCAGTACACATTCCCCTCTGTCCTCTAGGCATTTTGGCCCTATAAAAGCAACATCAGAGTCTCTTCCAGGCAATTCAAGTGTCCTAAGGCACTCGGTCCATGTTATGCACAAATGCAGCAGAAATACATTTTCTGTTGCATTTGGGCCCTAAAACAGACACAAGAGATTTCTTAAGATTTAATGCCTGCCTTGAGTAAAACTAGCCCATCAAAATAAGGTACAATGTTTAATCAGCATAGAAGAAGGATAATCCAAGAAGATTGGAAGCATAAGGGTCTATATTTTTAACCTTATGCAGTGCTTCTGGAACTGTTTCCCAAAGAAGGGGTCAAATACAGCTGGGAAGAGAAGTGGAGGATACTGACAGCATTCAAAGAACAACACAGAATGTACACATACACACGAACATACGTACAGAGTATGCCCTACAAAATGGGAGTGTGACTATAAAATCTTTATGCCATGATTAACCCCTATATAACTCAGCCTCTACGGCTCAAAGGAGGCCAGCACAGTATAAAGCAAAAATTATTACACAGAACAAGTCAGCAGATCTTTGAAGTCAGAAGGATGTGAAGATCTCCTCAACTGTGCCTGGAATTTCACAGATATATTTGAAGATCTGCTCCACTGTATTATTGAAAGACTAGCAGTGCCAGGTGCAAAAATCAACTGTCCATCTCAAAAAAATCCATTATTTAAGCTTTGTGGCCTGAGAAGATCAGCAGCATTCAATAATTTAAAAAAAAAAAATCACAAATTACTGTCTAATATAGTGAAATATAACGAAACAATTTTAAATGGGAAACAACATTTTGGCAAGTCACTTACAAAAGCCCATTAATGGAATTAATTAGTTAAGTTATAAACATATATACTTATATACAGTAAAACTTATACTCAGCAAATTCAGACACATTAAACTCTTTGCACTGATGAGCTCTCTTTGACAAAACTATTTTTCTGCAACAAATGGGGAGAAATTTCTAAGAACCATCCCATCAGGCAGAATTGGTAGTGAGCAGATGGGGAAGTAACATCTTTAACCATCACCATTAAGTCTCAAAAAGGATAAACATACTCATGGTTCAAAGCATAAAC
>NW_024582056.1:23483902-23527697 GCF_017639235.1 Corvus kubaryi
GTAAGATTAATTGCCCTGAAGTGCTTAAAATCTATCGGTTTGATTCTGCTTGTAGTAAACCCAGCAAACCAATTTCCAGTCATTACAGTGCAAACAGGAGGAAAAATCACTGGAAAGAAAAAGGAAGTGAAGTCCGTTTTCAAACAGACAATTTAACTGTGAAAGAAGACGTGGATGCACTGCACACAGCATCCTCTGAGATTCTGGGGTGTTCCAATGAATTGAGCAGTAACCACTGAAGAAGCTATGTTACAGTAATACATTTGAGGCAAGTAAAACTGGACACAAAAAAAGTCCAAGACGCCTCAACAGACTGATTCAGCAGTCAATTCTTATAGATTAAATTTGGTTAAAACCAAGGGCATTCCAACACCTTACAGTTAAAGATGTAAAACATAAATCAGAGTCTACTTTGTCCGCTTCTGGGTAACATCCCAATTCCCTTACCAAACCCTGGAGTAGGGAAGGGATATTGATTGATAAACACTAGGGTCACTTATTTTTCCTCTAAATTTCAAAGTAATGTTATTAAAAGCAGCAAGGAAAATCACAGCCAAATTAGGAGCTTGATGCAATTCCTACACACAAATGATTAAACCGAAAAATGAAACAAATGCAAAGTTTCTGAATTCTGGACATAAATCCAAACCATGCTACTTCAGCCTACAGACAAAACAACCCATCCACAATTTTAATCAAGCAAACCTCTCTCCCTGTCAATACCTACCACTCACACCAACAACTGTCATCCCCTTTCTTCTCCTGGTCACCAAAACAGAGTTCACTTTTTTGCCACCTCCTTCTGCCAACTTTTAACAGTATTTTTCTCAACCT
Source organism: Corvus kubaryi (assembly GCF_017639235.1). Lineage (NCBI taxonomy): Eukaryota > Metazoa > Chordata > Aves > Passeriformes > Corvidae > Corvus > Corvus kubaryi. Next base: position 23,484,737 of record NW_024582056.1, read on the forward strand.
GTGGGCCAATCTTTCTAAACCATGATGATAAGGACAGAAGTCCCTTTTTCAGCTGGGATACTGTATTTTAGGACTGCTACTTGCCTTAGCACTAAGTGTTAAACACCAATTTTTGCACCATCAGACTATTTCCCATTAGTCACAACGCCTGCACCCTCAGAAAGGGCTCAGACCTGCCCTGTGTGGCCACAAGATGTGTTCAGAGTGAGGTGCCTGTGGCCTAGAAGAAGTGCATTATCTTGTACATCAAAGCAATCTACAGTAAAGTAAAATATTAAAAGGGCACGTCTGTAAAAGCAGTAGTTACAGGTGCCACACCTCTGTGCATCTCGATAGCTGCCATTTGGAAGTGCATTGAATTGGGGGACTCTATGCAGCTGGGATATTCGTCTGAATCACTGTCTCCAAATACCAACTTAAGTATGCCCCTCGTCTCTTCATCAAGCACAACTAAATCATTAATATTATCCCATTTAGCAAACAAAGTGCTAAAAACCCATTTTATTAAGGGGGAAAGTTGGTCTTGACTTTTCTGTATCAATTGTTAGAGCATTCTCAAACAGAAGAGTCCTTCTACTGCCTGTATAGGAGTCTCCCACCAGCCAATTCCACCGCTTCACGGCAGACTTCCAGGCCAGGATGGTCTTGCACAACACATCCTGGGATCTGTACCAGTTGTTTAAAGGTGCTGGGAGCATTTCTGAATAAAAGTTAATTGCCTCTACTTCAAGTAGTTTTCTTAAATACTAAAAAGAGAGACTATATACTGATGGCCAGGTTTGCAAATCTAACAAAATTTTAAGATAACTGAACAAAAAATGGCAAGATGTTACCTAACTTCATATATTTTTCTAGCATTTTCTTGTTAATTTTTTTTAAAACATATGCAAGTTTGGAAAGCTGTTATGTAGGTTCACCTCATTTTTCTTTACTGAAGTAAACGTGGACACAAGTATATGATAGGACCAAATGGCAAAATGCAGATAGAGAAACTAAGCTGGCTCTGGAACATTCACTTCACATGCAATTATCTCTGATCTAAACAGCTGCACCAAACATATATTTTTTGTTTGGACACATCTGTAGATATGATGTGTATAATTAATTGTTCGTTCAAAAATGCAATTTCATGATGCATTTGATTATTTAGATATAAAACAGCTTTAATTCTCAGAGCTGACTAAAAATAGTGGTTTTAATTTATTCCTGCTGCCTACAATTACCCACAACCATGTATTTTTAAATATTTCCAGACTATAAAAATTACTAATTTTTGCCACTTGTGTTTATCTGCATTTAGACTTTGATTTGGATAAATTAAGCTCTCAAGTGTTCCTTGCTTTATGAAACTCTGCATGTTGTACACTTCAACACAAATAAATGACTTCTACCATTAGAGGTTTAAATAATGTAATGTATTTCATGCTCAGCCTGAAGCTGGATTCCAATGAAGTTGCTAATGCACGTAATGATTAAGTGTAACTCAAATACTAACTGTGTTGTTGAAAACATGACAGGCAATAATTTGGTCTATTATATTCTGCCATTTAATTCCCTAGTACAGACATTCTCTGACACGTTATGAAGCAATGATTTACAATTATTCAAGCTGCAAAGGTCAGAAAGTGACATTATAATCATCTACACAGAGATCCCTTCTAATGCACAAAAACTAGGTAATACCACACAAAAATAGTTTTACTAGAGTAGCAACTTTCTATTTAAGATTTCCCAAACTGCAAAAGTATAAATAATTAATTTACATTACAGTACATTAAGGCATCCTTGAAAATATAATTTTCCTGCTCCTATCAATAAATTTATGAATAAGTCTTTTTGCTTGCTAAAAGCAATCTTAAGCGAAGTCTTTCCCAAAAACTAGCCTGAAATTATTAGTAATCAGTTGAAAAATCTGAAAACCTAGAAGATTTTTCAAAACACAACACACAGGAGTACAGCCAAGTTTTTTTGATGCAGCTGGTCAAAGCACATCCTTATCTATCAAGAAAGAAGATCTATCAGTCACTATGCTCAATATAGGTGAGTAGTTTTGTTTAGACATTCTCCAAGCAACCAGTGTCATTAAAATAGTGAACTTTACACAGATCTTTAACATTAACAACAGCAGCAGAAGTGAGGCTATTTCCATTCTTGGGACACTATAACTGTCCCCAAAGCTTATTTATATGAGGCTTTAAAAAACAACCAAATTTAGCAAAACACTTATTTATCAGAACATCTTATGATATCTCCAGAATTAATTGAGAAAAGGAGTTTCAAAGCAAATAGAGAACTAAGGAGCAGAAAGTAATTAAATATTAATACCTCGAGCTACCAAAAGACCAAAACAACGAAGGGGGGGGGGAACACAACCACCCCAAAACATCACATCCAAAACCTACAAGACATAACTACTCTAGCAAAATACAGAAAAAATCCAATCTTTTTGACCCCCCTCCTAATTCCTTTGTGTCTACAAAGGCTTACTTTTGTTCTCAAAACACATGACTATTATATATTAAATACTGTATGTGCACTAAACATAATAAAGACATAGCTACAAATGCCCTTTCAATTTGTAGGAAGATAGCAAAAAAAGTTTATGTGCATGTTTTAAATTTTCCTAACAATCCAAACCTACCTTACACCCATCTTCTTCAATCAGTTTTTAAGTGGTCAAAAAGGAGAGAGGAAAAAAAAAAAGGAAGAAGCCACTCTTACTTGAAACATGTAACTACATACCCCAAAACTGTGTTTCTAAAAGCAAAAGCAAGAAAAAGGCAAAGGCATAATAGACATTTTTTTAAATCAAACATTGCCTATAAATTCTGTTCCAAATCTCAGTTGCAGAACAATGCATTTTTCATGTCCTACCTAAGGGATAAAATTTGAGACGTGCACGATAAGCCTTTTCACCAGGCAAATGAAACAAAAATTTTAAATGCTGGGCAACCAAGATTTGCTCACCTAACCCAGGGTTATCAGCCAATTTCAGAGTCAGACTTTCAGAAATGAAATTCAAATATGAAGCACTTTGCTACCCACAGAAAATAGACATTACCCCTGAAATAATGGGATATATTTTACAGCCATGGATATGGAAAAGAAAACAATTAACACACATCTGCGATAAGGCAATGAGTAGCAGACGGTTTATTCCAAATGTTAAAACATTAGCGGTGTCCAATTTCTGTGTCATGTAGTTTCTGCTGTGCAGCTGAAGAAAAACAAACCCTGCACTTCAATTAAAAAAAAATAAAACAACACAGCAAAATTACTGCCTTTTTCAACAACTAGCTGAATTATATATTGTGTACTTTGTAGCATGTAAATATGAGGATCATTTGGAAAACTGAGACACAGCAAACCCTTCCTAAAACAACACCAAAAATACGCTTTTTGCCTTTTTTCTTAAGACCAAAATTTAGAAATAATTTTTCTTTAAAAAAGGTGGTATTTTGAGACCACACCATGATGTTGCACTGACATTTCACCTTTAAAAAGTGCCCAAGCAGACTCAAAAGCTTTTGAAACACAATTTATCCTCACAACTAGCAGAGGGCTTATTACTGAGAATCTAAAAGTCAGAGGATAGAATATTAACTACTGTAGAAAAGAAAACATAGTGCAGGACCTTCTGTTTGTGACAAAATTACAGAGTTAATGTTCCTGAAAGATCACTTCACCTTTTAAAGCATGATTTTTAAAAAGGTAAAATTTATAGCAATTAAAGCTAATGAAGAAATGCAGCATGAGCTGCTTATGTTCAGGAACTAATAGGTCCACTGAGCATTTCTAAGATTATTTAGCCATCAATGATAATGAATTGACATTGTCAGTGGTGTTAATGTACCAATGCTCTACAGTGCCACTAATCCGATAGCCAATCCTAGCAATTTTATTTTTTTTATGTTGCTACTTTATTTTTTTAGCCAACACGCTACCCAGTCCTTTCAATTAAAGGAGCACAAATACAGCACAGGCTATTAACACTTTTTTTCTCCTCTTCCACATATAAGATGGTATATTCATTATATGGACTGTAGTTCAAACTCCTCTGGTCATTCCTCCTCCTAATCCCGCTCAATTCTTCAGGACTGTTAGCTACAGTGCAAAAAATGACTTTCCCAGATAAATCAGTGTTATTACATGATTGTTAAAATACATTTTTGGTGCACATTAAATGAAATGTGATGATTATTTAAACAGGGATATAAATCAGATATTTGTAAGCATGGGTATTGTGGTGTATGTCTCTTCAGCCAGTTGTTTTGCCATATCTAAATAGCATAGGTCCACGTTGTTGATGAAAATTAAAAATACACAAAAATGGAAAATAAGTACCTGCTTGGCTACCAGGTATGACATGTCAGCAATATAGAGTAAGCGATGAGCTTAGGAAAGTGACTACATTTCAATCTAAAGTTTAAATCATTCATGCATGTTTTGCTCTCTCTCTTGCATAAATGTTGTGAATCCCAACAGAGAGTTGAGCAATTTCTGAGACAGGTTCTGTCAGACATGTCAATCCTGAAGTGATAGAATGAGTTTTTGAAAAAATGAGGTACTATGCCAAATCCTAATAATTTTAATTCTCTTCTTTCTTTTATAAAAGATATCGTATTAGCTGGTATGAATTTTTTTTTTTGCTTTTCCTCTCACAATGAAATAGTCCAATAATATGATGATTTTTCAGTTTAAGTTAAAAGGGAATTGAACCAACAACCAATGTCAAGTTTGTGAACAACTTCTAAAGAAGAGAGTTTAGCCTTTGCTAAACACTTCTGTGGATCTGTAGTTTTTAACTATCTTCCATGTCAAATTCTTTGCAATTCATAAAGTAGAGACAGTAAGTAAGATTTTTAAAACAATATAAAATACCCTACTTCATTTTAACCATGCTTCCAAATAAGGAGTAGGACAAGTTATTCTACTACACATATACAGTGGACTTAAGAATTGGGCTCACACATTTTTATTTCTTGTTTCAAGAAGTTGGCGATTAATTTTCTTAAGTGAGTAAACCCATCCAAAATATCTCATAATGCTGCATGCAAAATTATTTGAAAAACAGAGAGATGAATCAGTGAAAATCACTCAGCTGCATCTTCAGCTGAAGATTCACTTGTCTTCTAAAATGTCTAACTCACTTTGTCCTGCAGTAGATCGGTACACTAAGGCTGAAAAACCTCCTCCTGCTGAATATTATCCCCAGCATCACACCACACCATGCATGTGTGCACTGCACCATCTAATTGAACCTGTGCTCTTCTACACATTAGCCATAAGACTGCTATAGCAGGTTACATAGGTTTGAGTAAAATGCTTTTATATGATGCATATATTAGTTCATTTCTTCAGCATAATAACATTAAAATATATTTTTAATCAGAACTAGGGTATTAAAATCCAACTTTGAATGTCCTATGATGTACCATATATGCCATGGCATTTTAAAACCTTTTAAACATTTCTGCTAAATTAATTAGTTTTGCATTAAGGAGTCTCAATGCCTCCTATTAAATGCAACACATTTGAAGGACAATTAAACATTATGAACGATCCTTCTGAGGAAATAACGATTGTAAAAAGAAAACAAGATTTTTTGGGTAACAAACAGGAACACAAGCGCACATAAAAGACTTCAATTTATTTTAAAAGTCTTATGCCTGCAATATTTTAGATCCGTTTGTTTGAAAAATCTGTCTTCTGTTTTGTTTTCATAAAGAATGAAAACCCTAATGGAGTCCAGAAATCTGTTAATGGTACTAAAATTATAACAGTATAGCAAAAGAAAAAACCCCACACAGTAAAGTCTATATTATATATTTTTTATGTCTTTAAATGGAATTTACAGTTCTCCCTGGCAATGTGAATGAACATCCTATAATTTAGTCAATTTACAGATTACAGGTTCAAATTGACCTTGTAGCCCATAAAATTGCTCATCTTCAGTGCAGGATTAGAAGTGGGAAAAGAATGTCATAACTGTATTTAAGGAATTTACCATAACAATGGAAAGGAGGATATGCATGCATAATTTTAGCCACTCTTGCTCACATCACAGTTTTCAATTCTGAAACAATGCATATTCTGCGCTCTTCTCCTGGTTAAGCATGGTGGAGACTGTTTCAATTTACTCACCCACAGACATGACACTTGTATTCCCTCATCCCAAGGTGCCTCTTGACATGGTTTCTGGCATCTCCAAGCTGAGCTGTTGCAAAGTGGCATATCTTGCACTTGAATGGCTTTGATCCTAAGTAAAATTTAGCATAAGATATGAGTTGAATTAGAATAAAATATCACCCACGGTTAAAGAAATAAAAATTCCTGAGGAAAAATAACCTTTTGAAAACCTATTCCACATTTAACCTGCTTGAGATTTTTGCCTAATAAAAAAAGTATCTTGTACATAAATTTATAACTCCCAAGACACGGACAGTATATGCTATACATTACTCATTAAAGTTTCCTTAAATTCAAGATCACTTATGCTCTCTTAATCTGGTCTTTTTTCTTATCATTAAAAAGCTCACAAAATATATTAAAATGAGATGAAAATCTACCAGATAAAATTTCAACAAGATAGCCAAAGTTGTTCTACACCTTTGCCAAATGCTGAAACTCAGGTAATGGTCTTAAAGTGGCTTGGTATTGGTTTAAACTGCAAAATGTACTTGTTTTTTCAGCAAATATCTTTAAAGTAAAGTAATATTACAAGTCTTCCAACTTTGAATAGATTTCACATTAGCATCGGTATTTCAGATTTGTTCTGTCACACACAGCAAATGATTCATCACCTAGCTATTGTAATGGCATGCAATGTATGAATATACAGTGGATAAAATATTATGCCTTTATGACTGTTTTATGGTCAAGAATTTATGATTATTCTGCAAACCAGAAGTATTGACATTTTGGCTATTATTTATTTCAAGAACAAACTTTAATATTAAATGTCTGCTGCAGACCAAAGAACTCTGAAATTATTTCTCCAAGGAAAAAGTATCAGCCTATTTCTTGTATCACATCAGTTCAGCAAAAAGTCAAATTATTTGTCTATCTTAATTAATGGTGATGATCTCTCGAGATGGAAAAACATCTTTTTTACTGACATAGTTAAATTGGGCACATGTCAGTCCTCAGGTTATTATGCAGCATTCTAGAAGCACTTTCCAATTTTCTGACTACTAAATCCTTAAATCAATAAATCAAAATCATAGAATTGCAGTTAAAAGTAAGTACAATATGGTCACAGAGTCTCCATATTATGTTTAGTATATGTTTTGTGAAGTACTTCTTCCAATACAGTTAAGCATAATATGAAATATGGGATCTTTAATAAATATACATAAAGAGCTCTGATAAGAAAAATGTTGCACTGTATCATACTTGATCAATGAACCTTTTTGCTTTGCCCTTGAAAATAGAACATCCTCCAAGAATCCACTGGTGAAATTGAGGATCTTAGTAAAAATTTTTAGAGTCTTAAATTTCAATTTAATTCCCAAAAGCTAACGAAAAATGAAGCATTTAATTTTAATCTCCTAACTGAAATAAAAAAGTCAACAGTACTAAGCACGGGCAGACAAGGTTGAATATTTCACAGTTCAATGACAATGAAGCCAGATCTCTTAATACTTCCATTTCTACTGTTGGAAGTAGATGTAAAATATATTTAGCACCTCAATGGTTATATCTAGTCAGCTTTATATGTTTAAATGTCAAAAGCAGGTTCAGACTTCAGCTCACAGCAATCACATTCTATCCATCACACTGAAAAAAACCCAGTTTATTTAAATGATCCTGATAAAACTGAATTAATCATTAATTTGGTGACATTTCAAATCAACACTGCATTCTACAGAGACCAGTGCAAAAAGAACACCCCCGTCTTTGCATTAAAAGACTACTAAAAGTTGACGTTTTAACTTAGGATCTTTAGTTGGACAATTAATGACAACAAGGCCATAGTTGTTGGCGATTATACTGCTCTTTTTTCTCACAGAATTCAAATACCAAGTGGATTCTATCCTATGTTCCCTTAGTTTCTCTCCTACTGATTAAATTGTAAATTCGTTCCTCATTCTGTTACTGCAGGTGTCCCACAGGGCTTCCATACAAGACCTTTGCTGTTTTCCCTTTACATGACTCCTTTGTGAAGAACTCGAGTTCAGAACAATCGTGACTACAGTGTGCTGACAATACAGAAATGTATTATTCTGTTGACTGCTCTCATCCAAAAATCACTGAGGCCTTGAGGGGTTTTGATTTTTTCTCAGATCCAGAGCTGAATATCTGTTAACATCTCCGTTTAAACTCCATGAAAATTCAAGTGCTGGCAGGCTCCAGTCAGTACTTATCACCTGAAACAAAAGCAGTGTATCTCCCTTTTAGGTTGCTGGTGCCAAATTTGTTCCAGTATGTTCTTGGATGGAACAAGCCAACATTTTATACTAGAAATGAAGACATTAGATTAAGATTTAAATTAATGGGAGAAAAAAAAATCTGTATTTGCCATAAAGCTCTCTAAAACAATGTAAAGCACTTAACCATTTCTTAGCCATATTTATCATCAACTTCAGTGCTTCTCTTATGCTGTTTTAAACTGTGATACTACTGGATTCACATTTGGCTTTTAGTTCTCAGAAAAAAAGAGAAAAATACTTTCATTATGTCATCTTTTCAACCACATTACTCAAAAAAAAAAAAAAAAAAAGCCAAAAATACCACCAAACTACTTTACCCACAAGTTATGGCATGAAAAACAAATGTACATTTTCTGATGGTAGCAGGAAACAATACGGCTTTTAACGACTGGGGGAAAACCAAACCAACCAACAACAAACAAAACAAAAATACAACAAAAACAACAAAACAAACAAAAAACACTACCACCACACTAAATTGAAAACTAGACTAAACTTAAGAGTTCAGGTCAGGCAGACACAAACCATTCTACTGTTTTGTAAAAAAAGACTCGAGCTGCTTTACATTAGGATAATACAGACCCAAAGCTGTAAGAAAAAGTTCACTGTCTCAGCTTTAGGCCAGCCAAAGGCAACATCACCTGCACCTGCAGGCATAGCTGTGTTCCTAGCTCAGGCCCAATACAAAGTGACCAGAGCCCCATGAAATGTCATCATACCATTTCCTCCTATGCTTAGGACAGGAGGAGTAATACACCATCCTTGCATTGGACACAACTGCCATTAACTGAGAAATCTGATGAGAAAAGAAACAAAGATGATGTGGTTGCAGGTGATTTTTCCTCAGATGTTGATTGTTAATTAAGTTTATGGGACCTCCATCAATTGCAAACTAAAAAGTCTTCCACCTCTACTACTCCTTTTATTTTCTTTACGCTTCCTCATTTTCACTTGTCAACATGTGATGGACTTACTTGTTAGGTCCTCTCTAGCAAAGCTTCCTTTTCATTTGCAATGTGAAAATCTCCTACATTATTTAATGGTATTTTGAAACATTATTTTTCTATTAATGGAAATTATTAGTTGTATCTTTCTGCAACTTTCCCTTCCCTTCCCTCTGTCACCCCAAACCATCACTGATTACTTAATTAAAAAAAGAAAAGGCGTTTGTGATGGTTACACATACATACACACACACGTAAATAAACATATTTATGGACATCCAGACGCTGATAAAAGACTTTTTTAAAAGCACATAATCAGAACACTAAAAGGGAAAATGTGTGGCTGTGCTTTTATGTACCTGTTGTTACCCTGGGACAGGTGAGACGCTGGCAATGCTGTACTTTGCCTCACCAATGTTACAAGAAGTGTTCATACAGTTGGTGCAGTAGGCCATTTCCCTCTGCCATCACTCCCAATAACCTAAATAACTTTGTTATTAAACTGCATCTACTGTGATACAAATGGGAAGAAAAGGTTCTATAAAAAGAAGACCACAAATATGAAAATAGAGATTGGAAGAGAAAGCCTTCTTCCCATTAACTATTAATAAAAGTCTCCACATTACTATTTATGTGAATAAGCAAAGCCTTAGAAAACATTTCATTTAAAGTTGCAGTGAGAAAGAGGGCAGATAAAACACTGTTCTGTAACCCTTCTATACCTCTGCTTCAAACAATTACTTGCAAAATTAAATGTATTCCTTTACTGCTTTGCATATTTAGTGCTATCCAAAAGCACAATAAAAATATACTCCATGATAAGACCTACACAGAAGATGTTAAAAAGTACACTAACTTTTACTAAATGTTACAATCAATGATGTAACTTATGTAAGTAGGGTTGCTTTGTCATATATTGATAGTTACCTCACTTTCACATCCACATTAACTTGATTTTAAATGCAATTAATACATATAGTCAAGGAAGACTAATGGACTACATTCTGCACTTAACCTGGTGGACATTTTCAAATGGCACAAGTGACCAGTGCAAACCTATTTTGCATTGTAAACGACTAAATAAATCTTAATGGATTAAGAATGATCAGCTATCAACACACAAGGGAAATTAAGTGCTGAAATGCCTACATTGATTATTTTAAATTATTAGCCTTACTCTGTTCTTGAATTTGTATGCTTTTAGTGAGCTTTAACACATTTACAAGACTTATTGACTATAATTACAAGAGAATTCAAGTAATGGACACATCAATTATAAGCAACATGTCTTGACCAGACAGTTGCATAAAGAATTCTAAAGAGAGCTCCATTAGCATCCTCCCCCTTAGTTTTATTCAGTTTTATCTGCCGTAAGAGGGCATATTAAGGGCTTATACAGCTGTTCTGACCATGTGAACATGAGCATCCCTCTAAAGACTTAACACTGCATTCGAAGTTGAATATTAGCTGAAGCAATACAGATAACTACGTTATTGACAGGACAGAAGTAATGCTGAAAATATTAAGTATGTGAGTTATTGGTATACATGAATACTGCAGTTATAGTAAAATACTTTGAAAGGTTTGAAATACAATGTCCCTGCTCCCCAAGATTAATTTTTAGGATTTGTTGTCCAGTCACGCCCTTGCCTTTTCATAAAAAACGTTAGAAAACTATTTTAGGATTATGCCAGGAATTACTATTCTTTCAGGCTTCTTTTTTCTTACCTTTTTGTTCTCTTCCTTGTAACCATGCACTAAGTTTCAAATACTGCATGAATTTAAACTATAGCTTCCATAATAAGCCATTATTTAAAAGTACAGTAAAATAAACCTTACAGTTTTAATGAAAATATGTTCATTGAAATGTGAATTTATTATTCAAATCCACTCATAAATTCAACCATGGAGACACCACTTGTCTAAGCAGAGCTCAGTGATTTAGAAAAGCTGTCTATTTAAAATAAAGAATGTATGGCAGGTTTATAGAAACATCGCAGTGAATTTTTACATAAATTTAGAACTGCAGCTTATGCATTTTTCTACAGAAATGTTTTTAAATTTTCCACTTAAAATTAAACATAAAAATAAATTGAAAGTGTGATTAGCACTGAAACTAAATCAGATGCTACATCCCTGTGCAACACATCAGCACTGCACACCACCTTCCAAAAAGGCTGACCAATTCCAATCCCTATAACTTATTTCTACAAAAACCTCTTGTTGCTTCTTATTAGTATTTATTTAGGAATGATGTAATATCAAATGCCTATTCTGAAGCATTATGCAATGCTGAAAGTTTCACTTAATTGAAATGAAATAAACAATTTGGATATTAAACAACTGCACGGAAGAGAAAGTTAGAAAGAACAGCTAATTGTTCTCTCAAACCACCACTGCTTCATTATATAAATTTAAGAACCAATCAATGGTTACAATTTAGATTAAAAGGAAGAAAATCTCTCTATATGAAACAAAAAGCAGAAGGGTGACTGTACTTGAAATGTTTTTACATTTTCTGCCCTTCGATCACTGTATTTTCGTACCCTTTTAGGTAATTTTGTATTTCATCAGGGGCTCATCAGGCGATACAAATGCCAGCTCATAAGAAATACTAAAGAGTTTAATAAGCAGAAAAAGACCAACGGTATAAATCACTCTGTTTGAAAGAGAACACTTGCAACAACAGCGTTTCCATACCTGTGTGGGTACGGATGTGAGCTAGGAAGGCCATGGAATTGCTACTTCTACACATCTTCCCACAATACTTGCAGACATTGCCTTGGTTCTCTTCCCTCTCCCTGTTTATTTGCTCAGTGTCTTCAACAATGTATTTATTCACTTCCCTCAGCAGCTCCTCATGTTGCTCTTTGATGTGGAGAAACAAGCTCTGCTCTGAATCGAAGGGCTCTGTGCACTTCAAACACTTAAAGGTTGCGCCTCCTTCGGGCAGCTCCTCCACACTCGCCTGCTCATTTCGCATGTGCCCAGCACTGGCCAAGTGCTGGTGAAGGTTGCTTTCTGTGTAAAATGATTTTCCACAGAGTAAGCAATGAAAATGCTTTTCTTTTGAAGGATGTTTCATGGCTATGTGAACATTTAGTCCGCTCAAACCATCTGCTAGAAAACCACAGTCATCACAGCGAATACGTGTCGATTCCCCAAGGGAAATTCCTTCTGACTTCTTCTTTTTCCCACCACTTGTTGAAGTGTCTGCTTTCACTGTGAGCTCACTAGCTTTCACTGCCCCTGACATCTGTCCTTCTGCAGAACGGTCAGTGGCCTCCCCATCTTGATGACTTTTTAACCTCACTATAGAAGAATCAAACTTGCCAACATTTTGCATTGCCTTTCCTTTATCATCAGCACTGATAACTGTTCCTAAAGCCTCATTACTACTTTCTTGCATGCCCTCAGCTGTTGAGCCATCTGCCTCCCAAACACTGTTATTTATAGTTACTTCAGCTTCATGTTGTGCTTCCATAAGGGCTTCTTCCTCCTCCCCAGTAGGATCCTCTCTGAAACTTCTGTTACCATCTAAACTACGTATATTTTGTACCGTTTCTCCAGTGTTTCCAGAAAAATTTGATTGCTCTACTGCACTACTTGTTTCTGGAAGACTTAGCATAAGTGGGTTATTTTTCTTCTGTGATTTTTTTTTGAGACTGTCTTTGTCTCTACACGCTGCTTCTGGGTTTTCACTGTTTTCTTCTAAGCTTTCCACACCTTTTTCTGAATTGAAGTTTGTGTTGCTTGATCTGTTTTGATTTTCCGCAGGGCAATCATCATCTGAGTTGAGCAGCTCCTGACCATGCTTACTTTTCTGCACCTCACAAGTACCTGTTTCTTTAACTGGTACTTCCTTGACAAGTTCAACAACTCTATCTTTTTGAGGAGTTTGCTGGACTCCTTCACAAAAAGGGTTTTCTCCTCCATTTTTAGGCTCCTCATGAAGTTCACCTCCTACTGCATTTTGGGAACTGACATCTTTAGAGATTCCCGGAGATGTATTTTCATCTAAGGCAATGCACTCAGTTAAGCTTTTACTCATATGATCACCTTCTGATGCATCACTGGCACATTTTGTTTCACCTAAAATAGCTTTTGATTCTCCTGCACTGCAGTGTTGCTCCTCTTGAGGCAAAGCAGCACCTTCTTTAGTGATATTTACTGTATTTGCTTCCTCCCCAGAAGAACAAACGAAAGATTCTCTTCTAATTTTATGTTTCTCTGTTGCTGCGTGCCTTATCATCTCTCTGCGAGTAACAGCATAGTAGTCACAAGCCATGCAGTAGTATTCAAATTGTTTTGTATGTTTTCGCTTCACATGCAGCTCTAGGGAAGCAGCAGAATGAGCACTGAAGCTGCAGTGTACACACTTCTTGTCATTTGCACTGATGGCTCTTCTCTGGAAGCCTGGGTCAGAGTCCTGAGCAACCCTCGCTGGTTCCAGCAACACACGTTGGTTTATATTTAATGGATTGCTACCAGGCTGCAAATCTGGCAGCCTACTGGCATTTGCAGCTTTTAGCTCAGCATTTCCTTGCTCAACTTCCTGATTGTCTACGACAGCATTTTCCAAATCTGATGACTGGCCACCATCCTCAACATGTTCAGACAAGGCAGTCGTGGGGCTGTTAATCTTCTTGCTCGTGGATTCAAAATTACCTCCTTCAGGGCTAACGATGATCTCCGAGTTCTGTTTTCCACATCCTTCTATTTCAACACGACTTTTGTGTTTTTTGGTTGCACAGTGACGTTCCATATCTCCTTTGGTGACAGTGTAGTAATTGCAAACCTTACACAAATAGCTGTACTGATGACTGTGCTTTCGCCTGATGTGAACAGTCAAATTTGTAACACTGGAGGCCAAAAGGCCACAATGGGTACACGTCCTAGAAATAGTACCTTTAGGTTTCCCTCCTTTGGATGCACTAGCTAAAACCAATTCATTTCCACCAATCCTTTGCTCAAGTGGAACAAATTCCTTATTTCTTGATATATTTTCCACAGACGAGGATGAAACATGTATAATTTCTTTATCCAACTCTGCATTTCCACTCCCAGAAATGGAAGTATCCACCACTGATTTAATGCCACCAACACCAACGCAAACCTTTACAATACATTCTTCAAAACGTAGTCCAATGTTGTTTTTCCTGGCATTTTCAAGATGCTTGCTTCTTTTGATATGTTTCTCCATTCCTTCCTTACTGAGAGAGTAGAGATTACATGCTTTGCAAAGGAAGTGATACTCTTGTGCATGTCGGAGTTTTATGTGCCTTGTAAGAACTGTGGAAGACCTTGTCTTATAAAAACACTTTTTACATTGAAATTGGGTTTTATTCAGAACAGAATGCTTTAGTTCATTTCTATGATTTATGAAGGAAATATCTGGAGTTTTTGCTTGCATTGACATTTCCACTTCCTTTGCAAGTCTTTGGCTATTGTTTGCTACTGAGTCAGTGTAAGGTACCACTTGCAAGGTCTGATCGCTGTTACTCAATGAAGTAGCTTGCTGAAATAATGATCCATCATGTTTCTCATGTTTTTGATGATTTATCAGATCTTCTTCCAACTGAAAAAAAAGAATGCAAGCTGGACAACTATGGGACATATTATGGACTTCACTCATATGGCTTTGAAGGCTGACCACATTCAAGCTGCTAAATGAACAGAGTTGACAATTAAAGCTACAACCATCCATCCAGTGTTTACTGTCCTGACAGTGTTGCTTCATGTCTTCCCTGACTCCAGAGGAATAGCTACACATCTGACAATGCAACTGGATCCTTCTTGTATGAAGCTTTGCAACATGAGTTTCCAGACTTTCTTGATCATGAAAAACATGACCACAATCCATGCAAGTATGAAGAGCACCATCATCAGCAGTAAGTTTAACTTCAGAATCTTTAGCATCTGCAGTGCTAGAAGAAGGGGTATTTGGCTTATATTCAGTAAGATCTTGTATTTCTGCAGCAGCATTACAATTACTTTTAGCATCTGTTTCTAGTTCTGTATGTGACATAAGGCTTGATTCATCATGTTTAAGCTGTGTGCTGGAGATAGGCTTCAAATATACTCTCTGAGTTTCAGATTTGGGTCTCTTACTATTACCCAACAAGCTGTATCTTCTTTTAACCTGCCTTTTTAATCTAGAAGACCTACTCTGTCCAAATGGAGACCTTAACAAGAAAACATTTCTTTTGTGTTTAAGCTTACCAAATCTCCTCGTCCTGTGTAAACTGCTAACTAGCTTTTTGGTAGTTGGAAGGGATTCCGTCTTCTGCAAGATATTTTCTGATGGTCCTGGTATTTCTAGTTTTTCAGTACGGACTTCATCATTTCCCTCTGCACCAGAAGCAAGCAATGTTTCTTCTGTCATAGTATCTGTTTTTTCAGTGGGAATATTTGAAGATGGTATCATTTCAACAAGTTCACTGCCATCATTTTGTTTAGACAAGCTTACTTTTGAGCCTTTCAGTGCACTGCAAACACTTAATTCTTTTGCATCAGCAGTTCTTGCCCTTAATTTATTGGTCCCAGGTTTTCCCCTGACATTCCCTTCTTTGGTTGCAGTAGATTGTTGGTTTTTAAAGGATTTTTTGGTCAATATCTGTACAAATCCTCCCCGTGCAGCAAGATTTTGGCGTCGAAGGTGAGTCTTGCCAAGGAAATGAGAATTCAGGAGACTCTCTTCAGCACTCTGAAAACCACAAAGATCACAAGAAAATATCTTGGATTTCTCATGATCTCGCTTAACATGCATATGCAACGTTGAACTACACTCACCTATGCAACTACAGTGAGGGCGTGTTTGCTCTTTGGATGATTTAGAGAGGCTTTCTCGTTTATGTTTTTCCTTATCAGAGCAGGAAGGTAAACTTTGGTCACTCATTTTGCCTTTAGGATCATTGTCTCTGTTTCCAACTGTACAGACAACACTGAGTTCTTCTGAAGAATATAATTTATCAGGAACAGCAGCTGACACCTCTTGTGAATGTTTATTTTCCTTGTGAATTTTCAATATGGCATCAGCAGCAGCACATCTGAAATCGGAATGTAGGCACAGGATATCTGAACTAAATATGTCACTACCAGGACAACTGGTGACTCCTTCCTTCTTTACAGCTCCAGCTACCATACTACCTGCTTCTCCAGCTAAAACTTTTTGCAATTTCCTTCCACTGTCTTTCATGTCTTCTGAAGAACTCTGCTTTCTTTTTCTGGAGACATTTTCAGATTTCTCTGCTTCAACAACATCCAGGTTTGGTGATTCTGACAGTGCTGTTTTGTTTGTGCCATTCTCTTTTCCTTTCTTTTCAAGGTCCCTGAACACTTCATCTGATACAAGCCTTGTTTTCTGCTGAGATGAAGAATCACATCCAGCATTTTCTCCTGATGTATTTCTTGGGGATTCTTCTGTCAACTCAACTGGCAAATTCTCATCAACATCATCTCTCTTCTTATTTTCCTCCCCATCCATTCTTAACAGTGATATTATCAATTGTAGATCATTTGGTTTAGCACCTACAAAACAAAAGAGTTATTATTAGTCTTTTATGCAAACTTAAAGATTAAAAGAATCAAATTTTAAAAAACCCATGCAATATAGAAAATTAAAACCATGGCAGGAAGACAGACACAATGAAAGATATGAGGACACATTTTCACCATGGTATCTAAACCACCTTCTAGGCACTTGGTTACACAGGTTTCACTGTGATGAGCACCATGTGAACAAACACTTAGATTCCCACAGTTTTTATGTAATCAAGTAATCTTCTACATGCTTTAAACTTGGGCAGACAACCATGACCTTTGCTTCTGGAAGTATATTTAGGACACAAAATACTAACAGCTTTCAGGGAACTGGTCATGGAATATTTAACTCTTCCTGAACTAGAAAATCAGCTTCCCAAATTTAAAAGTTCTAAGGAGAAATAATCATGACTGCAAAAACAAGCAAAACAAAGCCAACAGAAACGCTAAATATTTTAAGTAGCAGCTTACTTTCCTTCCTCTGCTTAGATTACCTGCTAAAGAGAGAAAACACAAATAGAACCATGTTCTAAAAGAATATGCCACAAGTATAGCTCCCCATCATTCCTAAAATATCCTCTAAAATATTGTTTCCCAACTGGGGAGGAGGAAGGAGGAAAAAAAAGTCATGAAATAACAGTGCAGAGAGGGGCAGCACCTTTGAAACCCAGCACAAACTCTAACCATCCAAATCCAGTTAACAAAAGCTTTTGCTCAACTGCCCAGTGTGACCCTCCTGCTCCCAAGATGTCACCACCAGAAAACTGATGCTACCAACACAGTTTACAAGAGGGATGGGGATGGGAAATCAAACTTTGACATTTATTATCTTTTCATTTTGATATGAAGTAACTGAGAATTGAAAATGCATTTCATTTTAACAGATTATTAAATGCTAAATGTTTATCTATGTGCTTTACACCATGATTTAAACATCAATTTGCTGCAGATCCAAGTATTCAGTTTTTTGTTCAGCTACCCATTGAATGAGGCCATGACCACAATTGTAAGTACATCCTTACAAGATTAAGTAATTGCAAAGTTGATACAGATAATGTAGGGTACAAAAAACTATTCAAGTACATGCTAAAAAAAATAATTATGCTTAATTTTGAGGACAAAGTAGGAAAGTATTAAACTGAGAAAATAAATTCAAATCAGTTCTACTTTATACCCATGGAAGTAAAAAAGTGTTTTTCTGCTTAAGAATAATTTATGGAAGGCCCCTAAGGAATTGAGTGCACATTAGTTGCATACACTGAACAGTTTTTCAACTGTAGGTCTCTCACTGAGCTGAAGCACTGACCAAACCTATACTGAGCTAGTTATTCCTAAATAACAAGAGAATAACCACCTCTAGATCACAGCAGCCCTTTGGAGGATCACAATATTGTCCCCTAAATGTGGCTTTCTGATTCTTATGCACTACTATTTTTCTTTGTTCCTACAACCAGGATAGAAACTTATCAGAGTTAGTCAGAAGGAAAACAGTTAGGGTTATATTTTCAGCTGGTATAAGTCAGCACACTGTTTGTATGTTCACAAACACTACAGCAATTAATAGCAAGACCAGATGAAGCCTTTGAAGTGCAAGCTTACCCAGAAAAAGTTATGAACACTGCTTGGGATACAGAAAGAAAGATCAAATGAAAATTATGTGGTTTAACTGTAGTACAGCTTTATTTATATAATGCAAAATATCAAGTCACTTCAATGACAACTGTCGCAAGTCCATCCTTGAACAAGCAACCGTGGGTCCTTTGCCTTGCTGCACCTCCACAGCAGGTCCCCAGCCCACCACTGAGACCCGATCACACTTCCCTTGCATGGCCTAGGGAAGAACAGACATTTCTCCTTTGCTGTACAAGACAATTTACAATCTCAAACCAATTCTCCATCTTCTTTATAGGATACTCTCAGACCATAAGATTTATCAGAAAACTTGTCCAGCAGTGAACTAGTACTGGCATTGAACATTTCCACTATCAAGAGCTGTATTGGGATAATTAGAGGTTTCCCCACCAATGAAAATCTGGCCTTTTCTGCCACTCCCCTGCAAATTCAGCTCATCTCCACTGGCCACTCACACACCTAAAAAAGTAACTCTCCAGTAGAAGTTCATCCTGCACTGTGCTCAGACTCCAATCCCAGTTCTGGTGTCCAACATTATCCGCTACTCAACTGCACCAGTTATGGATTTTTCTAGTGCTTAGGAAAAAAAAATGTATTTCCTCTATTTTATCTTTGTAAGCTGTTTGTAGTAAGAACTACGAACTAGCTGCTAGAAAATTGAAAAATGCAAAACATAAATCTCATAGGTGCTGCCAATAACCTCCGTATGAAATTAAAATAATCACGTGTAATACAAATATGCTAAGATGCCTTACACCCCAGACTTCTTGCCTAATTCCTTATCTAATGCCTTCATTTCATGACAAACTTCTAGCAATGCAAACTCTGCTCCATTTACAGGCAGTTCTCCTAATGAAGTCAACAGTGTCACATCTACCCCCACAACCAGTAAGTATTATCCAGGCAATTGCTCTCCAGCTGCACAGCAGGCTACGTGTGGCAAACATTAATGATACACCTTTACCAACTTCATTGCTAGCACACATCTAAGTTTCCATGAAACTCATCTACCTCTGCACACCCTTCCCAGAGTTACATCTGCCTCCGTCCCACTTTCATATAATCAGTGTCAAAATATCACTACATGGGAGTCTGCACCTGCATGAAACCATAATCCAGAAAGTATTCTCTTTGAAAGAAAACAACTATGAAGCAGTTGCTGCTGTTTCTCTAAAACTGCCCCTATATTAATTAATCTAAGGAATTAAATACCCTCCATTTTCTTTTAGCTCTCTCTTAAAGCTGCCTTCAGGACAAGAGCACATCTTCTGGTAGACACTTAATGGCTACTATTGCTCCTTTTGCTGGGACCATGATCAGCAATTTGCTGAGCTCTGCCCAGTTCTCCACATCTCACACAAGATCTGGAGCACTGGACCACAGCACTGGACCATGTCTCTGCTTCTTCCTGCTACAACCTTTGCTCAGATCACACTGCTGTGCCTCTAACACAATGTCAGTAGCACAAACCTCAGCTTCCTTCATGGCAGAGTAGAGCCTCACACCCAAATGCAGCTGTGGGCTCCTTCCTGCATGGATATATGGCAGGAATGGCTATCGAAGAAGGCATTCAGCACACCATTAGCTGCATCTAGGCAAAAGGAGCCTGTAGTGCTTCCTCTGCTGTAAGCTTCCCTCCCAAAAGCTCCTCCTAAGATTTGCGAGAGGGCAGGAGGACACTGGCAAAGCACAGACTGGTCATAAATCTGAGTGGTCCTAATCCTCTGCCTGCCTACGCCAATTCACCTCAGCTCTCATCAAAGCCACCATACTAATTAAGGGCTGTCCTGCAGCTGGTATTGTAATATAGAAGAATCAATGCATTGGAGAAGGCATCAAAAGGACTCAAAGTTTGGACAGTCCCAGTGACCACACAAGGTCAAACGGGTTTCTTTTCGCAAAATTAATCTTGGATCAAGCCTTAGTTTGGCACAGGGATCATCATCACAAACGAAGAATCAGCATCTGGAATTTTATTAACCTAATCTAAGAACACACTGTAGCTGTAACAAGTAGCCCTCTGAAGCCACGGCACCTTAAGCATATGCTTAAGTCTAACTCCAACTTGTTAGTGTGATCGAGTAAGCCTTTTGATAGCAATGTAATGCTGCCAAACTCATACAGCAGTAGGAAAGGGGAAGATCAGCTCCTGAACTACCTTATTAACGGACCAACAAGACTAAAATCAATGCAAGATGTAAACTTTCATGTGTTTCCTGCTACGTTCATCTTGTAAAGCATCATCTTGAAACATTTTTACAAGTAACAAGTGCCTAAAGTGCAACAATATGCAACCACTTAATGTATTGAATAAATAAACCAAAATGTATTTATAAAGGCTCCAAGACTGAGCCAATGGTAATGCCAGGTACAGCACAGCAGAAGACTGGAGCACAGGATCAATCCCAAGCTAAGCAGACAGCAGTCAAATCCTCAGTATTTCCATAGTTTAAAAGCCGGTTCTGTCAAACAGCGCTCTCTTAACATCATATTCAATGTTCAAAATGAAACTGTTCTGACTCAAAAGTGGGTTGACTTTTTGTAACATAAATCTTTTGTTAATGTTCACATAAATCAAGTATAGCTGAACAGACCCTTAAAGGATATGACCAAAAATTAATTTGCCACATTAGCTTCAGGTTAACAAATTCTTCCGCTTGGAGACAGTCATACATTACCTAATGCATTTTAAGGTTCTTTGCAGCACAGTGCTGCTCCTGAGTTTTGGAAAGAAACCTGTTGTGGCCTCAAAATTTTTGCTCAGAAAAAGCTGAGCTCAGTAGTTCTACTGTAAAGAGGTGCTATAACATACTGCTTTTCTTCAATAACTTTCTAAATATCTAAAAGAAGCTAAACATTTTTAAGATCTTGAAAAGCAGAATGCTTGTTACGTATGTTACATCTGCATAGGCCAACTATCCAAATCCTTAGAGAATGTATGAGAAGACAAACATTCTTAAATTGCAAGTGCGTAATACGTATTATTTTGGCTATATCACATAAACCAATACAGTTAAAGACTCTCCCCTCTCATCCATTGGGATTTCCAAATCATCAGAATCATGGAGTTTTTGTTTCAATATTTAAACTAATTTAAAAGACCTCGCACAGTCACAATTCAGCACCATCTCACTATCTGTAAAGTAGAAAATTCATTTTAAAAAATGAGAAAAATAGTACTTCTTGAGCAGCCACCACCATTTTTACCTGATAACAACACACTTTGTGTTCCTTGTAGAAAGCTTTTTTGTATATTGACATAGTGTCTGCTACAGTTCTATACATGAGCATAAGTCATTTGTGGACAGAAGCTGTTTTCTTCGATGAAAATAGAGAACATTGGATTTGAGTGTTCTAATTTTTTACCACTGGTCCAAAAAAACAGTATATAATGTCTTACTGTGCCAAAAGGTGGAGACAGTGAAGTTAACCTTTGCAGTATAACACCTGCATTGCTCTAATCCTCAGATGAAATTTAGAAAGTAGTAATCTTAAATTAAGATCAAAAGGACAAGGAATTTAGTGATGATCCATAAACCTGTAGTAAACTGCAAAGTTCTTTAACTTGATGGTCAATACAATTTTATTTACTTCTCTTTTTGATCATATGCCAAGAGAAGGGGTGGGGATATGTACAGAAGAACACAAAAAAAGTTTATTTACAAGTACTTTACTTCTTTTTTTAATTTATTTTTTATGCTAATCCTGACATTAGAATTTCCAGGGCACTTCTCAGTCATAGTACTATTGTCTCCAAGTATTCAATGCCCAATCTGCAGTGTTTGTAAAGGATGCGACATATGGAAAACAGTTTCATTTTTTTCCCACTAAAAATTCCCCTTTTCAGACAATTAATTCTTTCAATGAAATCATGGATACAATGAAGCAAAATCATTTTAATGAGCTCCTTAAGTAGCCTGCACAAAACTGCATGTTAACAACTCATCTCAACATATGACCTTTGTGTCAAATAAGCATCTTCTCAGGGGCATAACATCCTTCCTAAATCAAATCATGCATCTGTCTTATGGCCTTACAATGTCTTATGGCCTTACAAAGTTACCTCACTTCCTTCAGAGAGACTAATCCAAGCTAGCGGCCTCCTCAATAATGGAATACAGGAGACAATATGGTTGTCAATTCAAATGGAACAAAGATCACCTTTTTTTGAGGAGAATTTGATATCCATTACAAACATTTGTTTTCCCTTGCAGCTCAAAAATGCTAGAACTTTGAGCTTTGCACTGTAAGCCCATTCTTCACATAAAGCCACCCATTTTCCTAGGACAGCAAAATCTCCGCAGGAGACTTCCAAATAAGCTGCAGACTTCCAAGATGAAAGACTTTGAAATTTCTACACAGATCTATCCAGAATAGTTCAAGTGACAAAATAAAAAGCCCCCTGATAGTCATTCCCTGTGCATCACTGAAAATGGGGAGTCATCCGCACTCATTAATTTCATTTTCTCACAGCCACCAGAAAGAACTGTAATGGCCTCACAGGCAAACACACCCGCAGTACTACCCACATCCCACTTGCTTCTGCTTCCAAACCACTCAAGAGTCCTTCCAGGTGGGCAGAAATTGGCAACACAAAGGAAGTCCTTGTGAATTGCTGACATAATGAAGATATTCTTTAATTCATACCAACAAAAAAAATAATTAAAAGGGAAGGCTCCCTAGTTCCTCATCCTCTCATTTCAGAAAGAGTCAAATGCTGCTAAATGCAGCAGGGACCACTGATTGGACCAGCTTTGAAGAAGTCAAAAATGACACATACAGATATACACTCATTTCAAGTGCTGTCAAGAATCAATAGGAATGTATGTCCAAGTCAGAAAATAAGAGGAAATGCACTAGTATCTCCTAAAAATTGTTATATAACCTCCAGATTTTCAATTTTTGAAAATTTAAGGTCTGTATATTTTAAATTTTAAGTTCAAAGAATTCTGACGGTTTCCAGAGCGAGGCACACATAAAACAGTATCAATAAAAACATCCAATAGAAACTTCTGAGGATCCAAGAAAGACTTCATACATATAGCACTGTGATATTTATGGATGAAAAGCACTTTTTAAGTATTCTCAAAAACTTTATTTTAGAGAGTTTATCAGGTCCAGGAAAGAAATTTCCAGGAAAAAATGATCATTTTCCACATACAATAGTAAGTTCTGTGGTTTGTGGGAATTCTCCAAATGACATGATTTCATGCAAGATACAATTCTCACCAACTACACCAATTAAAACTAGAGAGAAGTAAAAAGTAAAATGCAATTTGAATCCCTTTCTACTGTTGGCTGTAGTACCCTCTCAAGTACAGTGGACTGCACTGGAATTCATCAGATGAAGTACACAGGCACTATCACTGACACTTGAAAAAAATGCTGGAAGTCTCAACTTTTTCCTTAACTTCGGCAGCAAAAGATAAAAGCATGTTGGAATTGCTGCTACTTGCAAATTGACTCTTATAAATTTTACCCTAGAAACCTGGTCTTAGAAGCTCTATTTTCTCCTCTGAAAACATAAGGAGTATGAATTTCCTAGAAGGCTACTCTGGAGTTTAGTATTTGTGAAGACTTACTAAATTTCCATCAACCTTTGCTCAAAATTAAACCCAAAAGACAAAAAAGGATGGCTTTGTTGGCCCCTTGCTTAACACCACCATTTCATACAGAAAGCAACAGGAGGCCTCTACCATCACAGCCTGGGACACATTTGTCATCTACTACTACTGTATTTATCACCAGTTAAATTATCAAGAAAAGAATGTGTGCACTAATCTGTGTATTTATGCTGCTCACTCTTGTGCACCCTGTTTTCCTCATCTGCTGCCTCTTCAAGAAGCTCAGCTGAAAAGAACTGCATGAATTTTTGGCTGAACAGGTAACATAAAGACTTTGGATTTTTTGTGTGATAGGTTAACAAAGTTGCCAGAAAATACGAAGTGCACATATGCTTCTAAAGAAAGGGCGACGTTAATAAAAATAAAAGCATTCTGATGACCCCTGGTGGCCACTTTACACAAGGAAGTAATTGCATTCCATCTGAGAAAAGCAGATCAAACAGAAATGTGTTACATGTTCTATTGGTAGGCATATCTACAGAAATGAGAGCTAATATTATTCAATTAGAATATATATTTATTAGAATGTACACATTTACATGTCTGCCTTTATCAAATTACTGTACTGGTAGACACATAGACAACTCAAAAAATTAACTATGAGAAACAAAACCTATTTTCTCTTCAATGAAATAGAAGTGAGCACACTGGAAGTATTTCAGCTCAATCCTACAAGACATATGAAAAGGACTTCTTTCAGTTTTAATTTTCCAGCTGGGTTGCTTACATAAAGCAGACAGTGATGGGGAGAAGGATGGTGGAAGCACGGGGCTGCCTCACACCAGGATGCACTCAGAAGGGCTCTGTGTAATAGATGATATCCCAAATTCCTCTGGCACAGTCAGTTCTCCAGCACACTTTAGCAAAGCAAACAAACCAGCCTTTCCTTCTTTGTATTACTGGATTTCTACCACAAAGAAATTAATATCCATCATTAGGAATTAGTATAAAAAGGTGATAGCTGTACACAGACCTCAGCTATGGAGAGAGTAAACCCTTAACATGCAGAGGAAAAGCTGCATGACAAATCACACCTTTTCTCCTTAATGCTTTCCTGTAATACATGCAAGCAATCACTACAGCCCTGCCATGTCCTCTGCAACACACATGGGGATTTTTTTCCCCAATAACTGAGATGATCACGACTGTGACTTAAACCACGCACGGCTGTGCAACACCTGGCTTCCTCCAGAGCTGTGACCTGCTTCCAGGTGAACAAACCCATGCTTCAGCTGTAGTCACCGCAGAACTTTTAATGCTACGTAGTTCTGTACTCTGAACAGTTCAGGGATTACAACTGAACTTCACTCTAATTTCCATCTGTGACACATCTGTCTGTGTCAAGAGAGAGAAACCAATATAAGACAGCAATGGGAGACGTACCAGTGTGACGGTGGCAATATGAGTCCAAGCACTGGCCATATGGGATGATACAAAAATTATTCATGACTTCTGCGCTGCCTGTGATACCAGTCAAGAGATGCTACTATGGCATATCATGGAGCCTTTTCCGTTCCTCATCCTCTTTACTAGAACTAAGCCATGTAGCTACAAAAGCTTCCTTCACTTCAGCTAAGGACCAAAAAGATGCTGAAGACCAAGCAGGCTTCCACTTCTCCCCAGCAAAACACACTCTTGGTCAGCAGGCAGAGAGTGAAGGTGAATGAGAGACAAGGCAGTGCTACCCAAGAGAGAGGGACCAGGGGATGCCAGAGCAGCTTCCACCTCCTACTTCAGCCCATATGATGAAACCACATCTTCCCAGAATGGGTCCTAGGTGGATAGAACTGAAGGAGGAAGGAATTAAAGACAAGGAACAGTCCGTTGCTGATACCACCATTGCTTATAAAATAAAACCCCCATTTACTAGTCCAAAGTATTCACACTACTGATAGTTTGGGAACAAATAACCATGAAGGTTTCAAATGCTGCTGCTTTTCAACTGTATCCTTTTCCCTCCATGTCTACTTGTTTGAATACAACAAATTTGGTGCGTACCTAAATCAGTCCCTAAAACTCAGCTCTCTTCCAGAACCAGCAATATGCCTAAGCACGTGCACAGTGGCAGCACAATTCGTGTGAGGCACACGTGTTCAACTGCATTCCCAAACAAGGAATCACCTGACAATTAACATTTTCATCTCTCCTGCAGGAGTGGTGCATGGGGTGTAGCAACAGAGAACAGTTGCACTGGGGACCACTTCCCTAATACCTACAAAAATTATGAAGCTTCACTCTGCTCTAAGAGCTGCACCTTGCTTACGAGATTTCTGTTACTTGGGTATCTTAAGTGTGCAAAACCCTTTCCCTATTTTGAAGAACACTGTTTAACAGCTACACAAGACTACAATGCATTTCCTTCAGTTGTTGGTTTATCAAATTAAACTCTAATCTCCAGGTTCTCAGCACCACAGTATCAAACAGCTCCCTGGGAAGTATCAGCAGTGGAGCCCAAGGTGTGGGGAGTCTCTTCCTCCCACCAGAGCCCGCCAGCCACACAGAGTCACTGCTAACCCAACCATCATCTGGCATGATCCAGGGTGGCACCACAGCCCTCCCCCTCTGCAGACTCGAAAGACATGTGCCAGGTCAACCCAGTGGCCCCAGGCATGGCCTTCTGCTCCCCAAGGCCCTCCTGGGCAGGGAGTGCAGATGCTGCTGGACCCCACCCAGACACAGTTCCTGGCATCACAGGAGGTCACAGAAGGAACACACAGTGCTTGCCTGGGCAAGGGAACCTTGGGAGTTGCACCAGAACTGCAACTTGGCTGCATAGACTCTGTATTTCCTCAATATACCATCACTCTTTCTCTCAGGAATCCATTAGGAGAGTGTTATTACTAAAAATACTACTAATTCCCTGAAAAACACCCAAGTTCAAATCAATCCCACAAACTTTCCCAAGATCAATAGGTTTTAATGAACACAAAAAACATATTCTGCAGCAACCACGGGCAAGTACCCGGAGACCAAGCTACAGTAATAAATTGCACCTGCTCCAATACTTTCCTGGCAGGAAAAAATTGACATATCACTAAGCAGGCTGTTGCTCAGCTCAAACACCCACAGGATCTGAGGGACCACAAGATGGGTGACCTGCGTGGTGACTTATCACAGCAAAGCACAGCAGAAGGGCAGGGTTTCGGCAGCTCTCAGCTGACTGAGCAGCCCACACCACAGAGCCAGTTCCTCTGACGGAGCACTGCAGGCATAGAAAGCAACATCGAGTCAAAGGGGATGCTTCCTACAGTAAAGGGTCCTGATGCAGCCTGCTTATCTCTCAGAGAGTAAAAACAATATTTAGTCCTGTGTTTCAGTCATCAACAGTCATTTTCCTAGTATTCACTCTGGGAAAAACTTTAACAAGTTAACTCTTTTCCTGGCTGCTATTGTTAATGGAAAAGAGAAAACAGTGTAAAATTAAACCTTACTGACAACAGAGCAAAAATGTTGGTTTATGTCTTTTACAGTGAAACCTAATATTAAGTGTGCTGTTCCATCACGAATTTTCCAGAAGACTTGAGCATCACATCCTATTTTTCCCCAAGAGCTATGATTCAGACTTCCACTTTCTGGTAAATTCCATAAATATTTGATAATCAAATGCAACTTCTGTTTTGTCAGCTGAGCAGCCTTCCTCATTCTAAAGCACCAAATTCTTTTTACATTAAGCAGGAAAGGAATTCGCTTCTAACAGTGACCCTGCAATTCTATTTTACAATTTCAAATACAATTACATTTTACAAGTTCAAATTTTGCAAAATACACCATTTTTCCAGGATTTAATATCTGATATTATTTCCATATACTAAACAATACAGAAGATTTTACTGGTTGAACCCCTGTAACAACACAAATCATAGCAATATAAATATGCAAAGGATCTTATTATAACCATTGCACTTTTCTAATCAATCTCATTCTGTACTACTGTGTTCAGGAGATCAAAGTATTCTTAGATGCATGTACAATAGAAATAAATTAACATCCCTTTTAATGAATCCTTCACAAAATTCTCCCTCTCCCCGTACTGTAGAATTGTTTGGGTTGGAAAAGACCATGTTCATCGAGTCCAGCTGTTAACCCAGCACTGCCAAGTTCACCACTAAACCATGTCAAGTGCCATATCCACACGTCTTTTAAATACCTCCAGGGATGTTAAACTTCACCACTTTCATGGGCAGCCTGTTTCAGGGCTTGACAACCTTTACAGTGAAGGAATTTTTCATAAATCCTATCTAAACTTCCCCCAGTGCAACTTGAGGCCATTTCCTCTTGTCCTGTCACTTGTTACTTGGGAGAAGAGACCAACCCCCACATGGCCATGAGTACCTTCCAGGTACTCCTAGAGAGTGATAAAGTCTCCCCTGAGCCTCCTTTTCTCAGGCTAAACAACCCCAGCTCCTCATAAGACTTGTGCTCCAGATGCTTCACCAGCTCCCTTGCCCTTCCCTGGACACACTCCAGTGCCTCAATGTCCTTCTTGTCCTGAGGGGCCCAACACTGAACACAGGATTCAAGGTGCTGCCTCAACAGTGCCAAGTACAGTGGGACAATCCCTACCCTGCTCCTGCTGGCCACACTGTTCCTGCTAAAGGCCAGGATGCCATTGGCCTCCTTGGCCACCTGGACACACTCTGGCTCATGTTCAGCCACTGCCAGTCAGCACCCCAGGTCCTTTTCCACTGGCAGCTTTCCAGGCACTCTGCCCCCAGCCTGTAGGGCTGCCTGGGGTTGTTGTGACCCAAGGGCAGGACCCAGCACTTGACCTTGTTGAACCTCACACAGTTGGCCTCAGCCCACTGATCCAGCCTGTCCAGATCCCTCTGCTGAGCCTTCCTGCCCTCCAGCAGATCAACACTCCTGCCCAACTTGGTGCTGTCTGCAAAGTGACAGAGTGCACTCGATCCTCTTGTCCAGATCATTGATAATGATATTAAATAGACCCAGCCCCAGTACTGAGCCCTGGGGAACACCACTTGTGACTGGCCAGCAGCTGGATGTAATTCCATTCACTGCCACTCTCTGGACACTGCCATCAAGCTGGCTTTTCACCCAGGCATCCTCATGCCACTGTCTATGTTTTAAATAACTTGAATACCTATTAACATCCAAATCCAACTGAATTCACTGGGAACAGGGCATTTGAAAATCAAGATATTTCTTTAGGTGCTTAAAAAGGATTTGTAAAGTAATGCTATATATCCAGATGGCACTGTTTTATCTACAAAACTTGTTATTCAGAACTAAATAAAATTATATAAACCCACTTCTTTTTAATTAAAATTAGTTTATATTTTGAAAACTCAACAATTAGCAATGTTTAGCTACATTAATAACACATTCTCCAGAATTCTTCAAAAGAAAAATTAAATTATATTAGATTATTTTTAATAACTTGTAGATTTTAAAAGTGCCGAGCTATAAATGAAAGGACTACAGAATAAAGGTAGAAAATGCACACATTCAATGCTATTAAAAGGCAGACACATGAGATCTCATGTATCTTGTGCCATTTGTAAAAAGGTTGTTTTATTATCAGTGTAACTAATCACAATGAAGACATCTCTTACAATCAAAGACATTATAATGAATTTTCTTTACAGCTACAGAGAAATGGGATTTGCTGTTCCATATCAAACTAGAACAGGCTGTATAAATTCTTCTTCATATTTATTATTAAATGTAACTTTTATCTATAAAATCAGCCATGAAATATTAAAAACTGAAACAACAGAATTTATATCCTTTACTTAATTTAGTTTAAACGGTCTATTCACTAAAGAGAGGGAAAAAAGGTTACATATGTATTATAACGTGCCCTCCCCTCTCCCCCATAAGTGTTTCCATTATAAACCACCTAGTTTTGGAATTTATAACTCAGCTGTAAAAACCCACTTCATACTTAAAAGTTGGTATACTTTTCCTTTTACAAATTTTAAAAAAAAAATCTATTTCAGAAGGAAGGCAAGAAAGAACATGAGAGAAGGGGAAAAGCAATCAGACTAAGAATTTTAATGCCTGGCCAGTTAAATCAGTTGGTAAGAGCCATCTATTGTAATTCAGACCCATCTGCCCACCCCATCCTCTGAAGAATCATTGGGAGATGGTCAGATGGCTGCACCAGAGCCCCTGCGCAGATGGGAGCCAGGTACTGGCCTCCAGCTGCTGCTGACCTGCCCAGGTTCAGGCTCTCTTATCCTACTGCTATCTCCTGAAGTCAGCTGTACAACTGAGAATTGGACAAACAGAAAGTAAGTGAGAACAGCAAAGAGCATTAAAATCACCTGTGTCAGAGAAGAGACAAGACAAAACATATCAGCACATCATAAAAATGACAAAGAGACAAAACAGCATGTAAAAAAAAGGGTTCTCCCGATGAAAAGATGTAAGTCTTGAGAATTCAGGAACTGGAGATTGGACAACATATAGTGCAATGAAAACTAACAGAAAGATAAGGGCAGATAAAAACCACCAGAAGTTCATAGAAGCCAAAAGATTAAAAGGTATAAAAAGGGTCTTATTTAAGACAGCATGGAAAACAATTCATACATAAGAGGGCAGATTCCAGCACGAAGCATGAAATAAAGCAACAAGAGACAAGCAACCTATTACCTTAAGGTGCAAGCTATTTCCGGCTAGCAATAGCTTATTTTCAGCTTTTTCCTGGAGCACAACAAAAAGCACAAAAGCGAAATTTACCTTTCTTTTCAGAGTCCCCATTTTACAGTCTGAAAGGAATAGAAAGAAGTAGCAAAGGAACAAAATCCTGCGTTGGTCCTCACAGCGCAGCTGGTGAGTTGGACAAGCTGGCAGGAGCAACAGCCAAGCTACAACAGGCAGCTGCCTGCAGACACTGTCTCAGGGACACCAGGGAAGCTCGCAAAGACCTGAAGTCCAGAGATGCTCCCATGTGCCCCAGGTGATGCTGCACTGTTCTTTAGAGGAAACCACCAAGACCATGTGTTCAAACATAGCCTTTATTTAGTCTTAAACTAAGTTTATTCACCAGAAAAGCCTCTCTCTTAGCAATTCTTTACAGTCCATGAGGACTATGTATATATATTGCAACCAATTCCCAGAGCAACACAAATAAGTAAGGTTTATAAATTCTTTGGTTCTCTACAGTGATTCAGCCTTGGAGCAGTCACAGTTTTAAAATATAACCTTAATGGGAAGATCTTTTGGTGGACTAGATTAATCTGGCATACACAGACAGCAGAGAATATTTCCAAAATATACATAAAAAACCCAAACACAGTACAAAGATATTACCTACACACCATCCAGTCAAATACTCAAAAAAAGTACATGAGCAAAGAGAACCACAACGTATGAATTTTAAGGATCTATTAGACATTGACATCATTCATTATTTTGATATCATTTGATATGCAATAGAGATGAACAGTGAGGAACAAGAGAAAGAATGAGAAAATTGGTGCTCTAAGACAAACATATCCTTAAAACAACCAGACTCAAAGAGCAAAGCCTGCAAATGTAAAATCAGTGCCCAGTTTATGGAATTTATGTCAGATCACCAACAGGAAAACAGACGAAGGGAAAGGAAAAGCTGAATCAGACAGCAAGGATCCTCTAAGGGAGCAGATGGTCCCATGGCACAAAAATCTGCACTCAATTCCCAAAATTCAACAGTCCAAAATCACTCATGTCTGTATCTACCTGCTATGTTAACCGCTATTGTACTGCTCAATGTCGAGATTTAAAATGTCTGGATCAGAAAGTGAGACCTGGAGTTTTAAGTACTGGTATCTCACATCTGATTCAGGGAGGGAAGAAAAAAATCCAACTCCCTCTCAACCAGCATGAGACAGCCCCTAGAAAGAAGTCAGCTAGAGAAAGACAATGAGCACAAGTCCTAAGCCCAGAAAACGAGAGCTGCCACCCTGGAAAAAAAAAAAAGACACACTGACTCTGCAGAGCTACTACCATATTATTTACTGCTCATGAACCTAAGAAGTCTTGCTCTTGTACCTAGG
The DNA here is from genome assembly GCF_017639235.1 of Corvus kubaryi. Lineage (NCBI taxonomy): Eukaryota > Metazoa > Chordata > Aves > Passeriformes > Corvidae > Corvus > Corvus kubaryi. The sequence continues at coordinate 23,516,911 of NW_024582056.1, forward strand.
GCACACCAGCTTTGCGAGCACCCTGAAGCAAGCACCTAGACAAAGCCTCCTACTTCTCCAAACCTCCTGCAGCTGCTCCATAACTTGGTGCCCACCACTCCTGAAAACAGAGCCTGTTCAGGCCTGTACATCTCATGCAGGGAACTAGTGATCTTTTGTGAAGAGTCAGCAAAATCCACATTCACTCTAGGAATAGTTTTATACTTCATGTCAAAACATGCACAGACAATGAGATTACTTTATTTGAATTCACGGTATTTATTAGAATTTATGGTCAAAATGTATTCATTACAAAAACAGGTATTGAACAAACACGAGAAAACATTTATTAATTGTTCTACCTGGCAGCTCTTATTTAATGGAAGGTCACCAAAAAATCATTAGGACTGCTTTCAAGAACTATTCAAACTAACATTTCTAAAAGCAAACTTCAATAATATGGCTTTTAATAATAAGGCATATTTTACAAAATACTAGAATTTGGGGACATACTAGTCCTCAAAATGTGCCTTTAGATTTCCCTTATTTGGAATGACTGGCATGACTGTATTAGCCACACATTTTAACACTGCTTTATCCAGTCAGCTCACTAAATCATTAAAAATATACACATCTGAGCTTCAGTTTGACCTGCAGTGACTCCTATATGTACTCTCAAAATTAACACAAGCACTGAATGCTACTAATCTTCGACTTGTAATAACTGATCAAAGAATACTGCCCTGTAATTCACTACAAGCTAAAATCATAGCGCTGAACTCTGCATTTTCAAACAAGTGGTTTATAGCTCTAGATTTAAAATGCAAAATTTCCATTATATTTAATAATTAAAATGCATGCTGTGTTATGGTTACATTTGGTGACTGGATTAGTAGTACCCCAACTGAGTTAAACAATGCCTTTTTCCTATTAGAGTTCATATTACCATATTGTCTATTTGTTTAAGAAAAGGAAGAAAAAAAGCACAGCAAGGAAGAAGGAATAAAAAAGAAATATGAATATCAAACATACTGAAAGACAGTGAGGATCAAGACAGCAAGAAGACCTGGTATCAGCAAAATATACGCTAGCTGAAAGCAGAAAAGCTGAAATATCTGTGCATTTAAAGTATGAAAACTTTTATTAAAAGGAATATTCTCCCTTTGTCAATAAAGGATCTCATTCAAAGTAAAGGGTATAAAGCTAAGTTTGCTTTCCTAGATGCAGTTGCACAAATTGAGGGAATACAGACATCACTGTCAAAGAGCAGACTCTTTCAGGCTGTCAACTTCTTCATCAGGGTCTGACTTCACTGGAAAGTGTGAAATTATGTAATTATTTATGCTTTGCAATTCTGACGGTTTAAACAAATCCAGCACTATGAACATCATCTTTTATAATGCAAAATTCCTACTGAGATTTTATTTTAGACAATATAACTTTTTTTTTCCTGTGCTTTCTAGGTGATTTATTCAAACAAAATTTAAATATTATGTGACGTATTTCTTTTCTCCCAGAACAGATCCCACGGAGCTTAGAAACATAACATACAAGGATGAAAAATAATTGAAAAATTAAGTAAAAATGAAATCATGGCCACAGTAACATCAACTGACGTTTTCTCAGCACTGTCAGTTATATTGCCACCCAAAACTCTCTGATTGCAAGTCTAAAGACCTTTGAGTACTAACAACGAATGTATAAATAAAATATTATTTGATGCCATAAAAAGACATACTGCTTACATTCCTGCACTTCCATACAATATTTAAGTATAAACTTCAGCGATTAACTTTTTTTTCATTCCAAGTATATTTTAATTATCTTGTTACCAATAACAGATACGAAGACAAGCTTGTGTGCCTGAAAGCTTGCCTACTTCTCCCCCGATAGTAGCTGGTATAATATATTGCCTCTGCCTGTATGTCAGTCTCCTCAGAAATCCATCCCCTTACAGGGTAAATACCTTTTGCATACAAAAAAAGTACACAATCTCTGAAAAAAAAAGTTTCAGCACTCACCCTCAAAATACACTTTACTGAAATCAGCGACATCTAAAATCATGATGATGTGAATGACGAAAAAGAGAAAGCATTCCTGCAAGTCAACCATCACCAGCAAAGTTCAGCATGTTTTTTACCTGGAAATGGAACCTGAATAGCCTGAGCTAGCAAAATGCATTGTCAGGTTTTGACTTGTCCTCTCCAAACAACACCTTCTGTACCCAATGACCTTGTGCCCAGGAAGGATTCTTGGGGTTTGAGAGAAGGAGCTCCTTGTATCTCATCAGATGTCTGCTCCAGAGCAGCTGAAGGTCAACACCAGACCTACGTCAACTTTCTCTTCAGTCTCTTCCTCCCCTTCCCTCCTCAGGTTGCCGTCCCTGTTGCAAACTCCTTGGGTGACAGAAAGGAAAGCCTATATACAATCCTCTGCACATATCAGAGGCACTTACAAAGAAGTTGAAGCAATACTTGTGAGGAATTTTTGAGCTACCTAGATTTAGAATGGCACTCAAATTCACAAGTCTGCATCTTTGACACTTAAAGTCTAATGAGAAACAACTAAAGAAAAAGAAGGGTAGTTTTTTTCATATAACATATCTGCCAGGTTCCTGGTACCAACAAGTAACAACACTGTGTTATGAAACCTCTGCTCAAGAACCAACCCGGTTTTTGTGGTAGGATTTGGACCAAAAAAAAAAAAAAAATCCAATTTTATTTCTCTGGTTCAGTACACAAAAATTATGAAATGGAAAGGTTCTGTCAGGTTGTGATTTTGATCATTTTGACACAAATTGAAAAAATTCTGTTAAACTAAATGGAAATATTCCAATTTATAGTCAGGTAAATAACATCAAATTCTAGTCCCGGGTTTTCTTTCCTTCCTGATTAAATTACATTAATGTACACTTAAAGCAACTACTGCTATTCCTGCTGGTTTTCTCAGGAGAATAATTTATCTGTTAAAATACAGTACCTGGACATAAACATGAAGTCATAAGGGTTCTTTCACATGTCTGCCATCTATCTGAAGCCTTGCAACAAAGAGGCTTTTAGCAGTATCGTATTACACGGACACCAACATATCATCCTAAATGTAGGGCAGAAGTCAATCTGCTTCTGTGAGGACCTATAGGCCATAGTTTCTTTCCAAAATACTTTTTATTAACCTGATATGTATATGAGACATCAAAAACCACAACACAGTATTCTTACACGCAATGTACCAGAAAAAGGCTCAACAACTAAATATTGCGTCTTTGCATTCTTGCTAAAAGGTTTGACATAGTATTCATTGCCATATTATTCCTAATTAGCAGTTTAAGCTTGTTAACAAGAACAGTTCATTTAAGGTAAACAGGAATTATCTTTCCATTGTATAGGTAAACTTGTAAATAGGACAGCTCATAAATTCTAAGATGAGAGCAACTAGGAAACTATTCATTAAGGCTTGGGTTATAAATTCAAAACATGAAGCGTAACATGCTTAAAGAAGGTTTTATTTTTAAAAGCATTCATTAGGCTCTCATCTTCAAGCCTCAGACTTGTAAATAATTTAAAATGAAAATGCGAACAACAGGCAGGGAAAAAAAAGCAAATGCAATTCAAATCAGTCCATTGTTGCACCAATGAAACTCAGAACAATAGAAACTAAGTTGGCAGATTTTGAAGACAACATCCAGAAAAGATCCTTATGTACTGTATCTTTGAACTTACATGTTGTGCTAGTACTGGATCCAATCCAAAAAAAAATAGCTGACTTGTAACAACCAGGCTTTGCCCAGTAAAAGATACACATGCTGAACTAGCAATTTTTAGTATTCATTGCATTTTATTCTGGAGCTGCCAAAGCAAACAAACAAGCTTATCGATGCTTTTAGGTTTCATATTTATCCATTCTGACTTTTCAGAAGTGTATATCCTATTAACAATTTATATGACACAACTCAAGAACCCCCTTTCCTTTAAAGGTTAAGGTAAATCTCAGTTTGCCCCACATGGGGAACATGAAAAAAACCAGCCTTTACTTCACTGGCATCGAAAATGGAAAGCGAAGAAGACAAAAGTAACAAGTCAAACAAAAAAACAAAACACAAGGGTCACTGCTGTCCCCACTGAGTATTCAGTGTCCCAAATCCAATATCAATACATCCCTGCAGAAAGCATGTTACACACCAAGGAACCAGGAAAGTGCAACATTTTGCCTTCACTGAATTCATGGAGCTTGCTATCCTTTTCTCAAGGACTTGGAACAATCCAACAAATATTCAATGTCACTTAAACATTCAATAGAAAACAAGCATGCAACAGGAATTTCTTTCGCCATGTTAAAAGACCACATGGCACTGCAAAATGCAAAAGTGCTGTAGTCCTATGCCATGGTTCTTGTGGAGAAAGCTGTGCATAGATGCTGGCTATCCCAGGAATGTCAAGACATGCTCTTCAGAAGCCTTCCACTTACTGGCTGCACCCCATGCACCAGGAAATCTGACACTTGTCAGCCACGCAGGATTTCCTGCATGGCTGCAGAACATTGAGCAGGAAACCCTGGCACATCCAGGGAGCTCTGGGCATACAGCAGGATGCGACTCAGCTACAGCACACACATACAGCCAGCACACGGCTTTCCGGAGGCACCAACCCCCCAGGCAGTACAAGAGCAGCAAGTCTCATGCTTCCACATGTGAACCGAGATGGAAAGGTCACCCCTGTCCATGCTTCTCCTTTGAACACAGAAGTGGGTGATGACAACATGCTACACACCACCAGTACAGGTAAAGTAAGTCTCCTCCTGATTACGTGTCCTAAAGCCAACTGTGGACTATCTCGTATGTTCATAGCAAACGTTTACAGCAAACATTTAAATAAATCCAAACTCTAACGCACTGAATAGAATCAGCTGAAGGTCACAGGCTCTTCCAGGGTGAGCCCAAGCTTGAAAACCTGACTTAGGAGAGAACTCACATATATAAAGCCATACCAGAGCTCTCAAGGCCATCCAAATGGCAATACAGCAATCTGTCTTTAATTAAATTTGAATTCTTGTCAGGACCTCCATACTTTTCAAACTTCTTGCTGGAATGTTTCCTACAGAAAAGCTTATATACCAGGTAATTGCATGGATTCCACAAAAAAAAAAACACCAAAAAAAAACCACATGAAACAATGATTTCCATACAAAATGATGACTTAGTATTACTATTCAGATAAGTTTTGTTACCCCTTGTAATTCCAGTGGATTTGAACATTTTTATGTATTTTTTACATCTTGCTACCTATATTTTTGAGAAGAACTTTTGAAATTCCAAAGATGGGGCTAAGGACAGCAAGAAACTTTATAACTACAACCAGACAAAGAAGTAACAGCTAGAAAAGCATCTATATATGCACTTGAAGCAAAATAGTAACCTATAGAGATGTATACATTCAGATCTATTCACTGAAATACTGCATACCCTAACTCTGCAAACCTCCTCCTGGGCCATTGCATACGCCACACACATGTAACAACTTCTATGTTTAGACTCAGAAAGACAGAGGCAATTAAAATTTATGCCTGTGCCACTGAGGATCAAAAAAACCTAAGAACATTCACAGCCTCAGAGCCCACTTAAACATAACCCACACTGTGGCAGACAGTAGCTCAGTAGTAGGCCAGACTACTGAGAAAAGTCAGCCTGTTGTAGAACAAGCAAACAAAACAAAAAAATTAGCAATCAACAACTCTGCTAACGCAGGACTGGAAAGCAGTCACGATCATGCAAACAAGCATTTTACTTTTGGAACACCATTACTGCCTGTTTCTAAAAGGCACTTGGGTTATTTCTTTGTAAGAATGTATGTGAATTGGGTAGCCCTTACTGTAATTTTCCTTCTCATACTGAGGAAAAACACATAGCTAGGTTTCTTTCTGCTATAAAGCTATAAATTGCTAACATAACTTTGGGACACAATCTTTCATCTTCACATGTTGAAGAACTGAGAATAAGTAAAATATGAAAACTTCCACATATATTTAATATAAACACCTGCAATGGGCTACAGACTGTTCTGTAACTAGAGACTCTTCACTGACAGATGGCAGAAACAGGATTAACGGCATTCACAATTGCAGAGCAGGAAAGCAGGTGTGGTTCCCCCGTTTTAAACATAAAACTTCTTTCTGCAAAGCAAAAAGTCACCTTTGGAATTTCCAAAGGTGAGAAATTAGAAATTACAAGAATGTCTTTACATTTTTTGCTTCTTCTTCTCTGGTTTTGTATACACAGGCTAATAAACAATCTGAGTTTATGTGTTAACACAGTCCAAAATGACAAAAAAAAAAAAAAATCCAGTTTAGAAGTAGGTATAGACTTATTTAAACTTTCATACACTTTTGTATAACCATGTAAAGGCAAATGGACCGAAGATTAAACCACTCTGATGGTACTAGAGAGATGCCACATGAACTTAGACACCACGGGCCAGGCAAGATTTAAGCAGTTTGCAATGCCAGGTCCCATGAGACCCTACTCCTAATTCATTCTCGCCAAGACATCCATGGGTAACCCTATGCCTGCCTGTTCATACTAAACATTGTACTTGCCTGAGTGAAGTCAGCCTCTTCTCTCAAGCAACCAGCAACAGGACAAGAGAACACAAGTCTTAAGCTGCACCAGAGGGGGTTTAGCCTGCACGTGAGGAAGAGTTTCTTCACACAAAGGGTGACTAGACATTGAAATGGGCTGCCCAGGGAGGTGGTGGAGTCACCATCTCTGGAGGTGTTTTGAGGAAAGACTGGACTCAGCACTTAGTGCCATGGTCTAATTGACATGGTGGTGTCAGGTCATAGATTGGACTTGATCTCAAAGGTCTGTTCCAACCTAGTTGATTCTGTGGTCACTGGTGAGGCACGGTACTCATTTCGTTCGTGCCTTTGTGTCCACCAAGAAGCGCTGTCCTTGGTTCTGCTCCTTCCACTCGTGGTATGGAGGAGCAGTGCCTCCATGCTTTGGCTGCTGCTGGCACTGTGTGATGCAGCTGCACCTCGGGCAGTGGTGGCAGAACTACCCCGAGGTGGCAAGGCCAACACAAAACAAGACTTTTCTGGGGTGGAAGAATAACCACAAATGCTCTGCTGGGCAGCTGCTGACAATCTGTCAAAGTGAAAGCACCATTTCCATTTGACTCCTCACATAACACAGAGCACAGCACAGAGACCACTCACCACGTCTGGGTTTGTGAACAGCTGAAGGAACCACAGGCACTACATCTGTTCAATCACATCATCTTGTCTTTCCCTTCAGACTTTCAAAAGAGTAAGTTATACTCCAGATTTCAATCTAAAAAGTCAACTTTTTAGTACCTTTAACATGCATCATAATACCAAGGCATTAATTTCAATGAATGACTAGACCAGGTGTATCTTAAACCAATGTTTTTATTTGACTGATGGGGTCATCCATCCAATGAAGCATTTCTTTTTTCCCAAGAAAGAGAATATTTAAATTCTAAGCCACATTAGGAAATTCAATTGTAGGAGCCACCCAACAATTCCAGTTCAACCACATTTCATGTGGCAGTCTGTCTGTGTATTTCAGGTCACTCATAAAACCACAACACTGTACACATTCATAAAATTAACGAAAAAAAACCATGAAAAGCAACGCTACCTCATTCTTAATGTTGTGTAGACTAACAAGAAAATGCTGGTTTTCACTACAAAAGGTTGGGTTTAATGGAGTACTGTGACTGACATCTGCTTCACACATCCTCTATCACCATGTAATGTTTTTCATTAAAAAGAGACAACACAGCTTAAGTTTTAAAAGCGTTTCTAACAAAGAAAACTCATGCAAATAAATGAGAAATCTTTGATGCTCTTACTATACAATAGTTCCAACAGAAGAATGATAGTAAAGGATTTAACTCAGGTCGTTTGAATTATATTTCCCAAAATGCTAATAAAACTGACATGTTTGAACATACTGAAAAAGTCACAGTCCATCATCATGCTGTCACATCAGTGCATTTGACTTCTTTTAAAATGTATGGATTATACAATTACTGCCAGGCTCCATATTTTATATATAAAAGCTACAATCTGATTATATGTCCATGCTGAAATAATTTATGAAATAAGGATGGAATGACTGCAACGTTACTTCTATGATGAATGTAACTTGCTGTGAATAGTGTAGGATATTGCAAGAGACCAAACTGAAGCCTGTAATTGTCCTCATCTTTCATGCAGAGGTGTGACCTGGGAAAAATATAGATCCTACCATCTAAAGCTCCAGCCTCATACAAACATCTTGATTACTCATCTTCTGATACAGGAATGGAAAATTTATAGTCTTCACATGCCACACCTTTGGGTTATTAAGGTGAGAATCACAGGAAATTACATCCAGTGTTTAAATTGTATGTTAGTCTGTTATGGTTATGGCTTTGCACCATCAGCAAATCCACCACTGCCGCTATTACCCTTGCACTTTTGGATTTCCATTGTTTACTACCCCCTAGGTGTTACCATCATGCTTAGTATGATATGGATGAGCACAAGCACATGACAAAGCCAAGGTCTTGCAAGCCTGCATCAGTACAACCACACAAAGAAGAAAAGAGGGCACAGGAAAACAGAAACAAAACTTTTAACTATGTAAATTCTAAGATCACTGCTTGCTACAGCATTCAGATCACAAATGGTTTTTTCCTTTCCTTCCTCCAACTAACACTGCATTTAGTATTAACATTGTGGTTCACAGGCCACACTAGTTATTTGAAGGAGCAACAGGAAACTTTGCTCAAGTCAAATTAAACAAGACAGAATCACAGACTCATAGAAAGGCTTGGGTTGGAAGGCACCTTAAAGATCATTTAATTGCAACACCCCTGCCATGGGTAGGGACACTTTCCACAAGACCCAGTTGCTCAGAGCCCCATCCAGCCTGGCCTTGGAACACTTGCAGGGATGGAACATCCACAACCTCTCTGGGCAACCTGTGCCAATGCCTCACCACCTTCATATTAGAAAACTTCTTCTATATAAAGGACATACAGATGATCAACTATCCCTCAAAGGCTACCTAAAGCAGTAGTTTTGGTTTAATGATCTTTCCTACTCAAGACACACACACCATCAGAAATGAGTTAACATTGCTATGCTGTTTATGAGAAATTGCTTTCCCTGCCACAATCTGGCAGGTTCCCTAAGAGTCTACTCTGACTCCCTTGATCAGACAAAACCATGTTGAAAATCACAAGACTGTGAGAGCACAGGAGATGCTCATAACTCAAGAGTCTAACCTCCAGAGGAAGGCAGCAAACAAGCAGAAGGTCTGAAGCACAAATCCTACGAGAAATGGCTGAGGGAGCTGGGATTGCTTAGCCTAGAAAAAATGAGACTCAAGGGAGACCTTATCACTCTCTACAACCACCTGAAAAGAGGGTGTGGCCAGGTGGGGATCGGCCTCTTCTCCCAGGCAACCAGCAACAGGAGTAGAGCACAAAAGCCTAAAACTGCACCAGTGGAAGTTTAGGCTGGACGTTAGAATTTTTTCACTGAAAGTGTGTTTAGACTTTGGAATGGACTGCCCGGGAAGGTGATGGAGTCCCTGTCCCAGGAGGTGTTTAAGGAAAGACTGTATGTGCCACGCAGTACTATGGTCTGTTGACAAGACGGTGTTCGGTGCATCAGAGCTCTTTTCCAACCTAATTCTGTAATTCTGTCACTGCTCTGCTTGGTGACCGAAGCAGAATAAAGGGAAAGCAAGTACAGCCCTTTCTTTATCCCTTGTAAGACCCACGTACAGAGCTCCTGCAGTCACGTGCGTCGTCCCTCACCGCCAACTGCTGCACTTCTCAAAGCTCATCCCCTCTTACTCTACAGCAACCTTCGGGATAGGAGGGGGAAGTAAAAGAGAGGTTGAAGCCATTCAGGCAGCGCCTGACCCCACACGCCGACACATCCGAACGTCCACCCCGGGCCGGCCTCACCCCCGCCCCGCCCCGCCCCGCCGCGCCTGCGCAGACGCGGCCGCGCAAACCGTCCCGCACGGCGGTTCGGGGCTGCTGCCCGGTGCCGTCCTCGCGGGGCGGCGGCTGCACGGGGCCGACGCCCACCGCCGCTGTGCCCCGCTGTCCCCTCACGCCACAGCCCCGCCCGACGGAGCCTCGCGCGTGCGCACCGACCCTACGGAACTGGGCGAAGGGCAGGGAGGGGGGGGGGGACACAGGGAACCGGGGAGGAGCCCGGAGCACGCTGCAACCGGAGCCGCGCAACGTGGTGGCGGCTCGCGCGGGTCCCCACCCCACCCGCTTCTCCCTCGCTCCTTCCGTCCCCGCTCCCCGCCGCGCCCGTCCGCGGCAGAGCGGAAGGGAAGACCCGCCACGGCCCCGGGGCCGGCTGCGGCGGCCAATGGGCGCAAGGGGCGCTCTTCCCGCCCTCGGCACCCCAGCCAATCGGCGAGCAGCTTGGGAGGAAGCAGGCACGGGATTGGCTCCGCCGGTGCGCCACAGCCCGCCCGCCCACTCCAAAAAAAAAAAAAAAAAAACACGACGGCAGCGCAGAGGCCCAAAAAGCCCGAGGGGAGACGGCGACGCGGCGACCCCATGAGCCCCCCTCGCGAGGGCCGAGCTAGCAGCTCGCCCCGCGCCGCCGAGCGGCGAGACGGGGCTGCCGCGCCGCGGCGGGCAGCGCTTACCGCGCGGGGGGAGCCGAGCGCCTCCGCTTGTGCTGAGCCGTGTCACCAGTGGCGCGCCGTAGATCCGCCGCGCTGCGTCACGCCCGGCGCGCGGGGGGCGGGGGCGAGGCGCGCCCACGTG